>NC_079134.1:139791659-140093768 GCF_945859705.1 Episyrphus balteatus
TCTCAACTCGAGAGTTTATAAACTTTCGGTTTTCTCAACTTCCGGAAAAAGTAGAAGTTTGCCCACCAAACTTGAGAGTTTGCTTTAAAATTATTATTTTTTTATTTTTCTGTCAAAATTTTGTTGGCAGTTATTGTGATAAAAATTAATGTTCCGAAGGAAAAAATCGAAAAATAACATTTTCTTTTTAGTGGTATCGATATAAAATGTTGCTCATGGAAAAGAACAAATTCATAGAAAAAAATATGATGCAAAAACAAAACGAAAACAAAGACAAATTTAAAGAGAAAGAATTGCATTATTTATTTTCTTATGTACATATTTTATTAAAACCTTCAAATTTAGACATTTCTTTGTGAAAAAACCATTTTTTTCTGGTGGTATGAGGTGTAAATTTTTTCTGTTTTTTTCTTTTTTTTAATTCTGCTAAAGACCATTTCCGACGCTATTCACATCTATCCAGTTACATTTATTTCAATTACTCCGCATTTTATATTACTGACAGCCATACAAATAATATAATTTTATCAAATCAATCAAATGATTTGAATTTGAAATTCTTGAAAAACGGCGCTCACGTACAATCGGACTAATAAAAAATCTTCGATATTTTGAACACCAAAAATAAAACACAAACTTAATTAAAATTCTAACTGATGACAAAAACATAAAAAGATGATTATAAACTGACATTATTTGTCTTTGCTGTCACAAATATCCCAGGGATATTTTCAAAACTGAAAGTTGGCCAACTTTTGTTTTTTAAACTCGAGAGTTAAGAAAAAAATAGTGAACAAAATATTTTCTCAACTTTTGTTTTAACTCTCGAGTTAAAGTCAACTCTCAAGTTTGTCAACTTGAGAGTTTGCTCCAAGTTGAGCAATAGTGAACAAAATGGCCCTAAACGTTCATCTTTGCAAATATCACCAAAAAAAGTTGTACCATGTTAAACGTTGTTGATCATATCAAACTTGCTTTGGATGATCATTTCTGGTGCTCCGGGATTTATCGAAGGCATGCCAACTTGAATAACAAGAGCTCGACATTATACGTGCTCTCATCACCTGCAGCCTATCTGTTTTATAGAAAGCAAGCGACTTCAGCTTCGAACCGAGTTTCAAGTTTACTTCCAACCACAAGAGGACTCCCACAAGGATCTATTTAAGGACCTCTTCTTTTATTGAGCTTCCCTCAAAGATTTCACGATCCGCTATTTAAATGTATGTTGATGATACCGAATTATTCAAAAATTATCTTCTTGGAGTGATAGAAAACTGTTCTTACAATTTGAATAAAGACTTAAAAGAGTTAAGGGGATGTTCGAAGAGTAATGATTTGTTCCACTGACATTCTAATCAAATGCATTGTAATTATTATTATTTTTCTTCCTTGATAGATTCAAACAAAACCCAACAACTTATTCATCCTCGTTATTCTTCCCTTATTTTTGAAATACATAGTGGAAACCTACTACAAACTCCTGTTTACAAAGATTGTGAATAATAGTAAAATAAAATTCATAAAATTCATAAAATGCAACCTATATTTTTAAAATAATTAATGAATTAATTTTAATTTAATTTGTTAATTATTTTTTTATTTTCACCGTGTATGTGTGTGTATCACATGTACAGTACTTCAATTATAACTGACCTCAACGTCTGCTCTGTAAATAATATGTTTGTAAAATTGAAACAAATTATCACATCTTAATCTAATAAATCTTCAACATTAATCTTTTCTCAAATCTTGAACAAAATGTAAATTTTTTTTACCATGTTTTTATGTCTCAAGGGCAATACTACCTAATTAAATAAATTTTTTATGTTATTAAACTTCGTTACGATAAGGTCAAACTAATCGATACTATTACTTAAATTAATATCAAAAAATGTTGCTATTAGTAGTGTTACCAGAAAAAAACCCTTCCTTCATTGAGATTGTTTTAGTAAAATGTAAGTTTTTCTACAAACTTTAAACCATACAAAAATTCAACAACAACATTATAATGTTTCTTCTAAACCAGCATTAAAATTTGTGTTGTTGTTTTTTTTATAATTTGCATTTGAAATTAAACAAATAATCTTCGATCAAGGTTTTTTGATATTGTAGGTTTCATTTCCTTTGCTTTACTCATTTTTTTATATATTTTTTTGTTTTTTGATATGCTTGCTCATCTTCTTTTTCATCAATTTGACACATTTTGACCAAGCTTCTAACTGTTGTTATTTTGCTTTTTTTTATATTTTATTTGAATCTTCTTATTATTCTTAAACTTAATCAAACATTTCTTCTTTATACAAAAAAAAAAAAAAAGAAGAAGAATTAAAACAAAAGCAACAACAAAAAAGAAAAACATACAAATTTGAAACACAAAATGTGAGAGCGAATGCTTTTTTAAAGAAACTGCGCAATTTTAATTGAAGGCGCGAGTTCCATAAGAGGAGAAATCGACAGCCGACCAACCGACCGACCATAGGCATTATATGAACAGGCACAACTAGCGCCCATCAGAACTCCGAACCCATTGTGTTGCTGACTCTGAGATGATGACCAAGCACACTATAGTCAAGAGAGTAGTACCATTTGAATTCGTTTTTTTACTTACTCTCTAAAAAACTTGAAAAAAACAAAAATGAAAAATATAGAAAAAATAAAAATAAACTTTTTCTGCTCGCGTAGATTATTGAACTACTGAAAATGTTGTGTGTATCTATCTCATCTCTCTTACTCTCCTCATGGATGATAGGTAGATGCATGCAGAACTTGTGCAGCAGCGCATTTTGACCATATTTTTGTGACCGACCGGTGAAGAATGTGTACATATTCTGTGTTTTTTTTTTTTTCAGAAGTAGGTATGTGCAACAAATGTGAGAAAAATCTATCTATTCGTTCTCTGTGTCCATATGTACACTACCTTCTATCTTACATACATACTCGACTCGATTCGTATGTTGTTGGAATATATATGACGAATATAAAGTGCATTTGTGTGTACATCGTCGAAGTATATCTGCATTTGAATTATCCCGCTTTTCGAATTTGAAAAGTTTCTCTATTTTTTTTTTTCAAGTTTTATTCTCTTCCATCCATTCCCTCACTAACCTCCTCCCCCCTCTGCTGTCTTTTTCTCTCTCTCCTGATCTCGAGGCTAGAAAATTCTAACAAAGGATGATGATGGTTTTGAAATACAAAAAAAAAAAGGACTTTAATGTTTGCCCGCCCGATGCATTTTTGAAGAGATCATGCGCATCTTGAAGTTACATAACCAGTTATGGAACACACACAGTATTTTGCTGCTGCTGCTGCCTGGCCCCAGAGTGGGTGGGTGATGCAGATTTGTACGCTAAATATTGCAAATTTTTTCTTCCTGCCTGTGACTGTGCCTGCACAACACATTTCACTCTTGTGAAGAAGTGAAGTGTATTTCATTTTCTTTCCTTTTAAAACACAAGACAACCCCGACCGACGTTTTTGTTGGCAAGAAGTAGAAGTTTTTGAAAGTTTTTCTCTTTGTTTAACATAGAAAAAAAAAGTTCTTCTTCTTTACACTTAGTCGTCACTATTATTAATGAAGAACACCGCCCGCCAAACTATAAAACTGGATTGAAGTAATTTTTTAATTGAATTTTGTGTAGCCCTTGGAAAAAATAAACCTTAAAAGAAAATTTGTGTTGATCAAGTGTACATGTGTGAGTGTTGTGTGTATGTTAATAATTTTCTAAATTTGAACTGCATGAGCATATATCTACTTTACACATATTGATTTCATTGTCCTAGGCTTTTTTCCATCCATATAAAGCGGTAAACCTTACAAATTTTCTAGAACGTAGGTGGTATATCTACCTACCTTTCCTTGGTTTCGTTTATATTTATCTTCCCTTGATTATGTTCATTGAAGCCTTATTTCTTAAAAAAATATTAGAAAAAGGGAAAGAGATTGGTTACAATAATACGGGAGTCTTCTTTTGGGGATATGTGCAATGTAATATGTAGAATTGGCTATTGGCTTTGTATAGTGTTACTTTTACCGAAGACTTGAGTTTTGTAATATAGCAAAGGGTTAGGCATTTTTCACCAAGAACAAAATAGCTTTACATAGCTATGTGTATCTTTTGTATCAAGTGAAAAAGGCGGGTTTGTGAAAAAAGCTTTCTAAATATGAAACGATTTAAAATTCTTGCATCATTTAAAAAAAAATCAGTTAAAAATTAGAAATGTGAAAGAATTTTTTGATTTTCAAAATTTGGCAAATGACTTGTTTTAAAACTTATCTTGAGTTTGTTAAAAAAAATCTTGAAAAGGTTTCTATTGATTTTATTGTAAAATAGTGCTTTTATTGTTGAAAATGTGAACCTATTTCTGTAGACTATGGGTGTCTCTAATAGACAAATTTTGGAATCTTTTAATAAATGTAGTACTTTTTTTTACTCTAAATCATATCATTCCTTTTCTGGTTGTATTTTGATTCTTTCTCGTTAATAATGATGAAAAAGCAAAAAAGCAGAAAAATTGACTTCAAATCAACCACCTTGGCCTTGTTGGCAGCCCTACCTGCTTGTTCTGTAATAATCATGAAAATACACCAAAACACATAGGTACTGGGCCATCGCGAAGCACTAATCCACCAAAACACAGATACCTAGGCCAACACCAAGTTTTAGTAAAAGATCTAACGTCTCCAAATGATTAAATACCTAAGAACTAACAACCTGGAAACGATATAAATTGCAGCTAAAATTGGAGGTATAGACCTTAAAAGTAGCAGTGCACTTTTTCTAAATAAATTCATCCATTTATCTACCTATGTAAAGCTGACAAAACATCCTTGTTTTCTTTTAGACGCATTTGAGAAGTACACAGGTGATTTGATGCCATATCTCATTGAAAAGTAGAACTAATCTTTGCACTGCTTTGAAGAAAGTAAGATTACTGCACTTAATATTTCTGAAGCATGTGTCAGAGTTTGGTATCAGGGTCCTTTATCGAAAATGTGTGCTTTTTTGTATCGATGAAAGACTTCTTCGTTGGAATAGTAATTACCTTTCTGATCGTTCAATTAAAGTTATGCTGGATGATTTTAATGCTGATGTTCACTACATATTAAATGCTAGTGTGTCCCAGGGTTCCTTTCTGTATCCGACTCTATTTCAAATATTCATAAATGACATCTTTTTCAAGACTTTTAATTCACTAAATTGTTTTTCCGACAACTCAACTTTCAACTTCTTATGTTCATTGTCAACTTCAACTCTCTGGTCTTCGGATTTAGAGCTGGAATGCTAGCGTATGATAAGATCATTGAAAATTGATCTTGACAGTATTGTTAAATTGGGATGTGAGAACCAAGTAGAATTCAATACTTCTAAAACCCAATGCTGTCAGTGTGTGTTAATGATGATCTACATACGTTTCTAAGAACTGTGCTAAATGCTTAAATTTTCCTAAAAGGTGCAAGAAATTTTTAAACTCTTCAGATTTGACTCAAATTTATGTATCCTACGTTTGTTATAAGCTAGAATATAATTCATATATTCAAAAACACTTGATGTGCGCTTTAATTATCACAAAAATATAAAGGTCCTAAAATGTTTTATATCAAAAGAACATGTATAGAAATGTCCCTTGAAGGTTTGATTTAAATCCAAAATATTTGAAATTAAGACCATGGTCAACTTAAAAACTTGCAAATCTCTTTTTTTATAACCTTTGATCTTTTTTAATTATAACTATTTTACCCTTGAAAGCATCTCATTTATTATTGATAAACTGCAGTTTTGTTTGTGTGTATTATTTGTATTTTTGTTTACTAATTTTCCATTCTCTTTTTATTATTTTAGATTCACTAATGTCGTCTCTAATGATTCAACATAAAATTGATTATAACAAAAAGCATTTTCGGCGAAAAATACATATTAAACAATCACTAATGTGATCTTCTATGGAGCAATTTGTATATTTTCATGCACAAAAGCTATAAAAAATTTTAAATAAAAAAAAATTGAAAAACATACAAAAATAGAAAAAAAGGACCTTCCAAAAAAAATCGGAATATTCCATTTAAATAAAAATCTGTAAAAACAACTTGAAACTCCAATCACTCAAGCAACAAGAACAAAAGGACAAACAAAAAACAACAAAACAAATACATTTTTAACTCCTTTAGCCCTTGAACTTCCTTGAAATTAAAAAAAAAAGTTTTATGGGAATGATGAAACGAACGCGAGTCGAAGAAGTTCAATATGGCCAGAGGCCTAGCGCGGGCGGGGGAGGAGGAGGCCCCGGCGGCGGAGGAGGAGGAGGTGGTGGAGTGGGAGTAGGCGGAGGCGGCGGTGGAAGTGGTGCAAACTCGAATGCTGGACATCATCGAATACTTACAACTCAACATGGTAGTGGTCAAACAATTCAATATCTTCCAGCTGCAACAACAGCTGGTGTATTAAAAACAGCAAATGTACCCGATAATGGCCCAAATGTTGTCACCGGCACTGGTGGCGGTGTACAATCACAAACTGTTCAGTATTCAACTTGTAAGTTTAAATCATCTTGTCTTATTTAGAAAAAATCAATTAAATTTTAATTCAATTTATTCCAGCTTATAACGTTGCTCCAATACCTGGTGGTCTAAAAACACAAACTCTGGGACCCGATGTAGTTGCCTCAGTAGCTGCCCATGTATCCAACACAAACATGAATGCAACATCAAACTCAATTCGTCAACGAAGTGGCACTGGTGGCTCGAGTAGCGGTGGTGGTGGTGGAGGAGCTAATAGTGGTGCAATGGTTGGTAATGTGCAGGCACAAATGGTAGCTGTTGCAGATAGCACAGGTGGAAATTCTGTTCCACAACCAGGACCCGGCGCTCCAGCACGTTTAAAAGTCGAAGACGCACTCAGCTATCTTGATCAAGTTAAATTCCAATACGCCGATCAACCACAAATCTACAACAATTTCCTCGATATTATGAAGGAATTCAAGTCACACTGCATTGACACCCCCGGGGTTATTCAACGCGTTTCCAACCTATTCAAAGGCCATACTGAACTGATTTACGGCTTCAATATGTTCCTCCCACCCGGGTACAAAATTGAAATTCGTTCCGACGATCAGGGAATCTCGGTGCCATTTGTTTCGATGCCATCGACACCAGGCAATGCATCAGCTGTTGGGGGAATTCCTGGCCCCTCGGTGTGCTTGGCACCAATTTCAAGTCCGGCTCATAAGCCGAGTAATATGCAAAGTGCAGCTACAGTACATAAAATTCAAACTATTGGCCCAGTTAATTTAATAACACATCCATCAGCTGTAAATGCGGCTTCGGCAGGAACACCGCCAACAATTCATACATTACCGCCACCACAACAACAATCGGCCGCTTCCGTGCAACCATCTGCTCTATCATCAGCTATTCCACCAACCTCAACGGTCCAAGTACCACAAAACTATTCACGCGATCGAGAGCGAACATTGTCGCAATCGAGTAATAATATAATGCCTGGTCCACCAACACCCAATTCATTGAGTGAATTAAGTCCGCAAGGTCATAATTTACATCAAATTTCACAGGCTCATCAATCGATTTTGATGAGTGAGGCTAGTGGGCAACAAAATCAACCGGTGGAATTCAATCATGCCATTACCTATGTCAATAAAATTAAGGTGAGTTTTTGTTCTTCTTCTTCTTCAGTTTTTTATTTATAAAGGCGTGGTAATTACTTCACACACATTTATATATTATATTGGAAATTGTTTTTCTATTTTTAATGACTTCAAAAAGACAAAAAAAAAAAACGGGGGAGTAGATAGTTGTTTGGTTGCTTGCGCTTGTTCAACAGGCTGCTTTCTACATCTCACCCACTTAAGGTTTTTTATTAAGTTCGTTTTCTTCTTTTTTGTTTATACCGGCTTTTTAAGTTGGGTGTTAGTTTTGTCAGAAGTGGGATATCATGCTCTTAATTAGTTTATTATATCAAAGCTTTTTGTCCTTTAGCAGAGTTCTAAGGGTTTGAAAATCAATGTTAGTCAAAAATCTTGAAAGCCTTTGAAGATTCCGAGTTAATGTTAAGATGACATCATATTATAAAAACAAAAAGAAATAGGAAGATTATTCTATTTGGAGCTGGTTTTTGTTTTTTTTCCTCTTTGTTTTGTAGAAGTCCTGTCCAATGTTAAATGTTGTGATTAACTACATAATTCAATATATCATTATAAAGCTCAAAAACTTGTCCCCTACAAAGTATAATCAATAATCAAATTTTTTGTTTTTTCTTTCAATATAGAATCGCTTCCAAAATCAACCGGAAAAGTACAAGCGTTTCCTTGAAATCCTGCATACATATCAAAAGGAACAAAAAGTCCAAAAAGAGGGCAACATACAACAACAAGGTAAAACCTTAACCGAAGCTGAAGTCTATACACAAGTGGCAATGCTCTTCGATCAGAATGAGGATTTGCTTCGAGAATTTGGTCAATTCCTTCCGGATGCGACAAGCCATCAGACAGCACAATATATGAACAAGGCGCACAACGATCACAAAAAAGTTATGTCTGCTGCAATTGGCGGTGGTAGTAATGTTGTTGTTGGTAGTGGTGGTGGTGGTGGCAATGCTACTGCTCCAGGTCTAACTGCAAATCTAGCTGGAATGCCATTGTCTGTTAGTAGTGGCCAAGGCGGCGGCAATGTTGGTGGTGGCAATTCAGGTCCAAATAGCATTCCCTCCACAATGAAAAACTATAATAACTCGCAGAATAATAATCTCTCACGAATGGATCGTGATTTGGTATATGAAAAGGATTACCATCACAGTCATCCGCCACAAAGAAGTGATAAGGAACGTAATCATCATAATCAAAAATATAATTCCTCCTCGCAAACTAAGAAATCGCCAAGTTTCAGTGCCATACCTGTTGGTGGTGGTGGTGGTGGAGGCCAAGGAGGAGGAGGCGGCGGAGGTGGCGGCGGTGGTGGTCACATAACATCTCGTCGTATTGGTGGTCCTAATTTAGATGAAAGTGGTGCGCCACCAGCTAAACGCCATAAGCCTATATCACGTGACATAACCTATTCAGAGGCATTTCGATATGGTTCTTTGGAAGAAGGTGCATTTTTTGACAAAGTCCGTAAGGCTCTACGCAGCCCTGAAGTCTATGAGAATTTCCTGCGCTGTCTGACACTTTTCAATCAAGAGATTGTATCGAAGACTGAATTGCTCAATTTGGTGTCACCGTTTTTGAGTAAATTCCCCGAGCTACATCGATGGTTCCAAGACTTTTTGGGACCACCATGTGTGCCCGAGGGTATACCCATACAAGCGGCACAGCGTCAAGATCGTAATCAAGGTGGAGAGTTGGCTCAAGAAATTGATTTGACTTCTTGCAAACGTTTGGGTGCAAGTTATTGTGCCCTACCCAAGTCTACCATCCCGAAGAAGTGTTCGGGTCGAACACCTTTGTGCAGAGAAGTACTCAACGATACTTGGGTGTCGTTTCCAACTTGGGCGAGTGAAGATTCTACATTCGTGACATCGCGGAAGACACAGTTTGAAGAAATAATATACAGGTGGGTTGTTGTTTTTTATTTAAATCCTTTTATTTTTCATCTTTTCTTTTCATTGCTTTTTTCATCATCGACTTACATGACACTAAGTACTCTTTTATCTTACTCTACATTTCATTAAGTACATCATACTCATAGAAACATAAACAAAAAAAAAAAATACCTTTTTTTTATTTTCTTTTTTGCTTTTTTTTGTTAATTAATTTTTTCCTATACAAAATTCTAAATCAAAAGAAATATCCACAGAACTGAAGATGAACGCTTCGAATTAGATGTTGTCATTGAGACAAATAGTGCAACAATACGTGTCTTGGAAGGTGTACAAAAGAAGCTATCTCGCATGACGCAGGAAGATGTGCAAAGATATCATTTAGATGATTATTTAGGTGGCAGCTCACAAACCATTCATCAGCGAGCTATACATAGGATTTATGGTGATAAAGCGGGAGAGATTATCCAAGGGCTGAAAAAGAATCCAGGCGTTGCTGTGCCAATAGTTTTGAAGCGTCTTAAAGTCAAAGAAGAAGAATGGCGTGAAGCACAAAAGGTTTGTTTTTATTTTAGAATTTTTTTTTTTACTTTAGAATTTACTAACTTATCTACTTTCCTTTATAGAACTTTAACAAACAATGGCGAGAGCAAAATGAAAAATTCTATTTGAAATCCTTGGATCATCAGGCAATTAATTTCAAGCCAAACGATACGAAGGCACTACGATCGAAAAGTCTCTTTAATGAGATTGAGACGTTGTATGATGAGGTAGGTTTTAAAGATTGATTTCTTATGTTTTTTTTTCTTTTTTAACAAAAAATATTTCATTTTAGCGCCATGATCAAGATGAAGAATCTTCGGAACCAATGGCTGGTCCGCATTTAATTTTACCTTATAAAGATAAAACCATATTAGATGATGCAGCTAATTTGCTTATTCACCATGTGAAACGACAGACTGGAATACAAAAGCAAGAGAAAGCTAAAATTAAACATATTTTAAGACAATTTGTGCCTGATTTGTTCTTTTCAACGCGTCAGCCGTTAAGTGATGACGAACGTGATGATGGTGAGAATTTTTTTTTTATAAACTTGAGTTTACGGTATTAGAAAAAAAAATGTTTGGAAAAAAATTTGTTAGCAAACATTAACTTTTACTTATTATAAAAATATTTCTTGCGTGATATTTAAGCTATGCGAATACTTAAAAATCATATTGCCGCAATTAGCTGAGATTTATACGCGCAAGAAAATTAGTAAATTTCAATAGAAAAGCAGCAAGAATACACTCCATACAAAATTTACTATTACCCGCAACTCTTGTTGCCTCCCCTTTACACCTAACCAAAATTTTGGAGAGCGCAATGAATCCTTTGAAAGGTGGTTCTTTCAATTTCACTTCTCAGGCGATGACGACACAGGTATTTTGCAAGGGTAGTTCTTAGAAATGTTGATATCTCATCAAAGGTAACAATGGCAAATAAGTACGTTAATACTGCAATAGCCCATGTGTTGATGGCTTTTCTCTTACTATAAGCATTTAAGTAAGACTTCAGAACATTTGTTCGTCTTTAATGAAAATTAACTCTCAGTACCTATCTTCTTCAGTTCTGATTCCTTTTAGAAGTAGATTATTTATAATGATGTTTCCAAGTGAAACTTTTCATTCTCGTTCTGTACATTTCCTTTCTGGATATTATGGATCATTTTATATATTTCAATTCCTGTCATCCATTTTTTCCTTTTTACTGGTATAGAGTTTGAGATCATCTACATCAAAAAGGTGATTTATAAAAAACACGTCAGTTTCATTTTTCAACTTTATACAAAGACTTAAGTTTTTTTTAACATTCTGCTCCAAGCGTTAAAAAGCAAAACCAAAGAAAGCTCCTTGGAAGAAAAAACCACATTTAAAAGAAACAGCTTTACTATTGCTCCAATCCAAGGTGTAGCTTAATAATTAACTAACCCCATCGTTGCTTTCATGAAATTTAAAATCCTTGTGTCAATTTTGTATATTTCGGAAATGTTCAGTAGGAAATTATGTAGAAGACTATCAAACGACTTTCTTGTAATCAATTGTAGATTGTTCCATTAAATTTTTGTGCAAATCCTTTTTGATCCTGCGTTATAATGTTATTTTCATCGCAGTTATGATAAACACGGTTGGTAAAGATCTACGTCATATGTTTGCATGTCGTCGATGGGCATGTGATTGGTTGGTCGTTTGCTGGATCCAAAGTGTTGTTTCATTTGGGTATTTTCCATCAAGAACAGCAAAGTCGTTTCATGTGGATATATCAACATCTTAGTGAAAAAGACAGAACTTAGAATCAGCTTTTATAACAATTTCTAATCGTACAATCGAAATTATAAGTCTTTTATTTCACTGAAACTACTAAAATTGGATTTAAAAAATGGTTTGACTTGGCTTTGTTTGTAACATTTGATAAAGAACATTGAATTTGTTTTTACGTGTCTTGTCTTGCTTAATTACTGGGACATTGGGCACATTCAGGAAATATGTATGAGTGACTAGACATTTAGTCAACATCATTTTTTGAACGCAAATTTAGGTAGACAAGTTGATTGAACTAGGGAGATTTTGCAAACTTTTCAATCAGCTTTGTATGAAAGGAAGTATTTCGTTGTACAAGATGATGGACGGTTAGGCGTGTTTGAAAACGATTTTAGCTTGAGTTACAAGTTTGAAGAGGATTAGCAAACAATTTCACATTTTGGTTTATTTTCGTTGTGTGTTTTACCATAACTATAAAAGAATCTATTTCCTATAGATTTTGGTATAAGAATCGACACACGCTGCACCTTTTATTGGATGCAACTTTAACCCTTTGCCACTAAAACTACGAACAGCGCAGTTCTGCTATTCGATTAATAATTTAATATTAATATGTGTCTCCTGCTTGAGAAAGTTAGAACACCGAAAGGCAAAAAGAGTTTCTTTTTTCGTTTAAAGTTTTTTTTTTTTTGTTTTCTATGTTATGCATGTATTCTCACTAGATAAGATAAGAAAACGTTTAACGTTATGTTTGGAGAAATAACAGGTTAAGTTCAAAGCCTTGTCGCCGCTCAAATGCAAAAGCTTCCTGTGTTTTTCTATTGCCCAAATAATGATAACAGATTATTATCAACAAATTATTTTGCAACAGATCTTTACGATACAAAACTATTTTAGATTATAAGAAAACATCTATATTTAACATCAAAATAAAATTATTTACCTCTAAATTCTTATTTTAATAATAATGTTCTTGTTATTTTACATTTTTTAGATGACATTGAAAAAATGGACGTTGATGTTTCCGATATGGACTGTTTAAAGAGCAGCAAAAATACAACTTCTTCAAGTGGTGGAATGAATAACTCATCTTCCATCATTGGCCAAACAACAATTAAGGCCGAAGATTCAAAAGATATGCTAACGGGTCATATCAATATGTCATCATCATCGGCTCCTTCATCATTAAATCCCTCAACAATAACCGCCACACCATTTACAACAGGTTCAACAACGATTCCAACAATATCGTCGTCATCCATGGGAGGTGGTGGTAATAATGGTGGTGGTATGTCATCTTCAACAGTAGCCGGTGGTACATCATCATCGCCCAATTCCTCGTCACTGTCATCACCGTCCTCAACATCGTCATCAGCTGCAGTTGTTGGTGGTAGTGGTGTTGATAAAAGTGATACAAATGACTGTAATAGGACTACAACGCAATCACAGTGTAAAAATAACAATAGTAATAGCAATAGTAGTAGTATTAATAACAATAAGATTCTGTTGAACTCTTCGGCATTAACGTCTTCATCATCATCAACCTTAGCGGCGCAATCAACAACAACAACAGCTGGATCGGCTGTTGCTGGTGCGACGACATTAGCTAGTTCCATGCCGTGTGGTGGTGTTGCTGCTAGTAGCGCCGGTGGTGGTGCAAGTGCACAACAACAAAATTTACAAAATTCTTCTTCTAGTAGTGCAAACATTTGTAATAGTGGTAGTAGTAGTAGTGATAACAAAGTTGTGATATGTGGTGGTAACATAGTGAGTGGCAGCACGACAATAACAACCTCATTGATAACGTCCTCCTCTTCCACATCGAATAGTGGATTCGTAGGCGTAGTCGGTGGTAATCTAAATAGCGGCGGCGGCGGTGGTATTAAGCTAACCGACAATATTAGCAATAATAATAACAATAATGGCAACAATAAATGTGATATTGCTGGTGCAACAGCAGCGTTAGGATCTAACACTGATGGCATTAAACTGGAAGTGAAAGAAGAAGCTGATGCTGATATTCAAGTGCTGCCACCACATGCGATAAGCAAAAATGCGGTAAGTTATTTTTTTTTTTTTTTTTTTCATACAAAATTTATCTCTAAAAAACCAAATATTGTATTAGCATATAAACCTCAGTTATCAGATAGAAATCAACAAAAGAGTTTTTATAAGTTTGCAATTGTAGAACACATTTGTTGGTTAACATACAATCTCCAAGGCTTTCTTAGAACATACTTAAATTTAACATTTCTTAGGAACTCAAGTGTTGCGGCTTTTGGATCCAAAACGTTTGCATTTCTTCAGTGGTATCTCCTTTTCCAAAGAAGTGATAAAGCCGCCAAAAGTATAACTAGTCACAAGATAGTATCTCCATTGTAGGTCTCCTTTAGTTTTACTGATTAAAAACGTGCAAAGAAAATTTAAGCTCCCTGTCAAGAGCGTTATTTATCATATCAATAATTTCGTTCTCTGATAAAACACCAAATTGTGAAGCATTCGCATCTGAGTCTATCCAACTTTTTATTGCATTATCATCACAATCCTTTGCAATTTCCTTGATTATTGAAACCTCGTCAATCTTGTTCTGAGGTAGCTTAGAAATGTCAATGATGTAAAAAATAAAACTTATGTATACCTTCCTCTCATTCTCGGGACAACTAAGTTGTGCCAAACATTTTTCAGAACATCGGCGGTAGCCAAATTACAGGACTTAGAAATACCCCATAAAGTACTCTTGATGTTAAATGACATGGAAAAATTGTTCCGATTTTCTAAGCTTTATGGCACCTTATTCTTTGAATCACTCTTTGGTGCATTGGGTGAATTAGAGAAGCGCAGTTTGTTAGATAACCTTACTTGTAAATTTGGGGCTATAAAATCACTAGCGTCTGGTTGCGCTGTAAGAATATTTTTTTCCCAAGTGTTCTCTTACTTCTGGAACAAAGTTTTTATTAAACCAGTCAAGCAACAATTTTTGAGTTGGCTTTGTAGGTAACTGGAAGGTGTCCAGCATTTTTTTTTTATGCTCTTGGATGAGCACTTTTCCAATAACCATCAACCATCATCTATGAGTTCCTAAAGCATTAGAACAAACCAATATAGTAAGCCGTTTCTTTGATTTCTTATTCCCTCTAATTAAACGTTCATCGTTGCATGCCAAAGTGTTTTTAAACATTTCCAAAAAAAAGACTGATGTCAGCTTCGTAGTCAGGAGAATCTTTTTCCCCTTGCACTTTCAACCATGAATGACGGTTTTTTAATATTCCCAATCCCACCCTTCAGAGTATGCACAATCAGAAACTATGTTTAGAATCGTAAAAGCCTTTTACATTATCATTTGGTGATAATCTCTGCAGGCAAAACCATCATAAGTTACTGCATCGGCATTGGGGTTTTCAGCTTTTTAAGAGTTAAATAGTTGCCAATAAACTGAGATTAAAGCTAATGTCCATTTCATATAATGCCTCATTATCCCCCTTGTGATGTACAGAAATAGTATATGCCGGTGAAGAGACCCTTGCTTTCTTTTATTTAAGGCACCGTCATTCGTTTTGTCAATTCTGTCAAGCACTTTTATGCCTTGTCTTTTAAGTTAAAGATACATGTGTCTATTTGGGTGCTTATTCAGTCGCACCCTTTAATCATTCTCTTTTGGTTCTTATTTTGGCGGAGATTAAATGTTAGTTAAAAAAAAAGTGAGATTTTACACGTGTTTGACTGGAACTAGACTCAGTTCAATTTTCAGCCTTAAAGTTATTTCATCTGAGGAAAGTTAAAAATCTTATGTATACATATTTCGTCGATTTCAATCTGAATTAAAATTTGTATTTAGATAATATTGAAGTTACTGTTACTAAATTGGTTTTTATTTTTTTTTATCTAGGAGGAAGCATACGCTCTCTTCTTTGCCAACAACAACTGGTATCTGTTCCTACGGTTACATGCAATCCTCTGTGAACGTCTTCGTACCATGTACGAACGTTCACAAATACTCGCAGCCGAAGAGGAGAAATACCGTTCAAATCGTCGTGAAAGTACAGCGACAGCCCTGAGACTGAAGCCCCGAAGTGAAATTCAAGTCGAAGATTATTATCCAACATTTTTGGATATGTTAAAGAACGTCTTGGATGGAAATATGGAAGCGAATAATTTTGAGGACTCTATGCGTGAGATGTTTGGCATTCATGCTTATATTTCGTTTACATTGGATAGGGTAAGTTTTTTTTTTTAACCAAAATAAATAAAATAGTAATTAAAATAATTGTTTTTATTTTTTTTTGTATAGGTGGTCTCAAATGCTGTACGACAATTACAAAATTGCGTTACTGAACGTGCTGCATTGCAGTGCGTTGAACTATATCACAACGCTCAACGACTTGGTGGTGCTGGAAGCTTATGTCGTTATGCAAATAAACATCTAAACCAAGAATTGGCATACCAACGAGAGGCCGAATCAAGTTTGCATGACGAAAATTGCTTCAAAGTTTACATTGTAATTATTTATATTTTTTTTTTATTTTACAAAAATTTGAAATTTTTTATTAAACTTGAAATTTGTATGTATTTATAGTACAAAATTGACTGTCGTGTTACAATCGAACTACTTGACACCGAATCCGATGAAATTGAGAAGCCAGTTAACAAGGCCAAATCATGGGATAAGTTTATTAATCGCATGGCAAATCCAGCAAGTACTAATGCCAATGATACTGGATTTGAAATTAAAGCTGAACGTTCAGATGATGAGATGGTAAGTCATAATCAATCAATTGCATTATATTTATATACATTTATTATGTATTTGTATTAAAAGACTTATCATATTATCTATATAATATGACAAAGTACTGTATTGTATATTTAGTGCACTTTTTAGGCGTAAAACTTTTCACTTTTTGTTTAATTTTTTTATTTTGTTTTGTTTTTGTATTTTCCTTAAATGTTTTGTGTTGTATTCATTTCGTTCTTGTTTGGAATAATCCTCATGTGTATTTCTCCCTTCCACAAACAAAAAAATCGTTTCTATTGTTAAACTTGTTTTTTTATCTGGTTTTTATAAGCCTAAAGTAAGTGACCGGTGGACTTGAAGTATATCATAACAATTCATATTAAATATGGAGGGCGATGAACAAACCCGATAGATTGTAATTTTTAGAAATACTTTAGAAATCTACCGGCTATTGACTTTTGAGTTATAATGTAATGCCTACATTCAATTAAAAGTGCATACTTTTTAGCGATTAAATTATGTTTAGCTCTCTAAAGGAAAAACTAAATAACAAAATGTTATGAAAATATTACTGTTGGAGTTTTCAAAAATGTTTAAAAAAAAAAACAAATATTTGCTTAAATTTCTTCTGGACAGCTTTGAATTGTATTTTTAGCTCATTGTCCATTACGCAAGCATTGTTTGATAATTTTTAATATAATAGTGAATATATGAATAATCATGCTTATTTTTGCTTCTTTGTTGCAAATTGACTTTGCATATAAATTAAATTCCATAGACTTGAAAGATTATTTCTCTAGAATTAACCATAGAATTTAGAATTGTCGGTTGCTCGTTTCTCGCGTTCTCTTTTCTTCTGCCCGCTTTCTTGTTGTATGATCAGTTATAAAAAGGAATGCTTTTCAGCTGTATAACAATTATATACCTGCGTCACTCTTTCAGGTGAAGTGGATTCTTATTCCAAACACCTTGAAATATTTTCTTGTTTTTTAGTTTTCCCGAGCTACATATCTATGTAAAAAAAAAAAAACACCCATTTATCACTTTATTGAATTTAAAAGCTTGATGTTGCCATATTTTCATAAGTTTTCTATATAAAATAATGTGACTGTCAAAGTCAGAATTAGAAGCGAGAGTCGAGAATAGCGGTGAAACCAAACTGATGTTTTTTTTTATAAGACCATTGTGGCCTCCACACAAAAACAAACATTTCTTTTTTGTGGCCCTTCTAGGCCATATTTCCTTATCATAAAAATCTTCGGTACCGAAAAACGGGGTAACTTTTCCACTGCAGGGGTAACTGCACCTCAGATAATAAAAGTTATTGCTCTTCGTTGAAAGTACTGCAATGGAAACAATAAATTGTTTAAATTTAAGACGATATAAAATTCTGGTCAAGTCTGTAATTGGTACGAAACCGTTTGTCCTTTTAGTCATAAAGAAAGTATGTGTTTAATTAAAACAAATCTTTCGCCGATTTACTGTAAACACCTTATGTCATCGAACTAGTTTCGTAACAAAACAGTGTGTCAATGGGAACCGTATAGAGTCTGTAGAGCACAATGTTCAAAACAAAATTATTATTTTTATTGCGAAAACAAATTTCTAGCATTCGAAAATCTAAACCAAATAATTTAACACTGAAGATGAAATAATCCTTTATAAGAGTGAAAAATAAAGGTAGACGTCAAACTAAAAGGTATCTGCTATAAATAGTCGTTCTTAACAAAAATCGTTAGCGGCTTTGTATTTGCTTGAATTTGTAAATCTTATGCGTTTGGCAAAAGTTCCCTTATTCAAAACATCAAAACAATCTTACAAAACCATTTTTAAAGGTTCAAGTTAATTGTTAAATAGTATTATTTATTAAAGCAATCCTGAAACAAAGTACGAGAAAAGTATGCTCTTGATTGTTTATTCCACCTATTCTGTCTATTCTACTCAAACCACAACCCTCCTTTTCCTTATCACTCAAAATTGCACACTTTATGGTTTTCGATATATAAATATATTTTTGTGTTCTTCGTTTTATGTTGTTTTTTTGTTTTTGTTTTTAACTTTTAAACGTTTGCAATATGCAAAACAAAAAAAAAAAAAAGAAATCAAATTCATTCAAAACCACTAACGAACGCTTTTTATTGCATTCTTTCTCATTTAATCTGTACCAGGTCAAACCAAGGCATTTACTCACAAAATAAATAAATTTTAACAAAAAAAAAAAAAATCAAATCGTTACAAAAAAAAAGAAAAACAAAAAAAAAATCACAAATTTGTGTATAAAAAAAAAACATTACAAAACAACAAAATGTTTTGTTTACCACTTTTTATAGTCTATTTTTTCTCTGTATTTTTTTCTCATTTTTTCATATTCGTTTTTTTTTTATTATTACTATTTTTATTTTTTGTTTCTGTATTCAAATGATTGTGTATAAATTATTATTATACAACTGAAACATTTTTAAAGTTTTATAAAGTATTTTACATCAGGTGGTCTCTTTCTTTGAAAACTTCCTTTTTACATTCAATTTTATGTGTGTGTTACAAACGAAATTAAAAAGCAAATAGCTAGGTACTTACATTCAACCAAAAGCAAATAATATATTTTAGTAATTTTAACAATTAACATTTTATATGAATCTCTGTTATACTAGTTATACAGTATTTTTTTTTATTTTTAACATTTGACTTATCATTGTGTCTATTTGTTAAAATCATAAATATTTTATATTTTGCTTTTTTTTATTAACTTTTTCGTCTTTTTTTATACTTTTTTTTATTAAATAATTTTTCGTCAATTATGTGTAATGTTTTGATTGTTTTTTTTTTATATTTTTTTTTTTCTTTCACCACTAACAAATATTTTTTTTTATTCATAAATATACCTATATTAAAATGTTAATATTCTTTATTAAAAAAAGTATAATTTAAGAATTTAAAAAAGAAAAACATATATATTTGAGATTAATTAATATTTCTTTTGTACAAAGTTTATATAAAATACTTCTGTATAAATAAAAAATAAAATTCTAGTTGGTTAGGTGAGATTAAGAAAAAAAAAACAAAGAAAAACAAAAAGAATATCTTAAAATATTAGTATAGTTTCCAAGATATTCTTTTGTTAAAGTTGTAAACACACATCGTCATTACATATATATTATGTATATATTAATCTTTATATATAGAAACTTTTCTATTTTTTAAGAACAAAAAAAAAAAACAAAAACAAAATAATTCTAAATCGTCCTATCTTGTTTCTCTAATTAAAAACAAAAATTCAATAAGTGTCCAATAAGTAGCAAAAATACAACCATATATGTTAATTTTATATATATCTTCAATATATATAAAACTAAAAAAATCATTTTAAATTAAAATGTAAATTGAAAAAAAAAGTAAAACAGAGCAAATCCTGTAAATATCAATTCACACTTAAAAAAAAAAAACAAAACACACTCCACCCTACACACATCCATAAACACATACAAAACAAACAAAATGGAAACAATTTTATTTTATTGACGAAAGATTATATTATATTGAATAAAAACAAAATCGAGCATTTAAAAAAAAAACTTTTGATACGCTTTTATTTTACTACGACGATGTTTTTGGAACAGTAATAAGAACAACTTGGGTTAAAAGGGGACCTTTAAAAACCGAAGCCAATACTTCAACACGCATATCAGTTTCATCACTTTAAATTATTCAACTTAAAATCGGTGCTAAAAAAAAGGAAATTGAAAGATTAATTGAAAACAAACAAGAAATATTCAAAGAACTTTTAGCTTGAACTTAAAAACTCAAATTAAAGAAACTTTAACAAAGGGGGTATCTATAAAATCACTCCCAGGATAGTGTGATGCTGGAGTAGGTTGGTTTAGAGTTCATTAAAAAAAACGTGTCGTATGGTTTGCGTGCTCATACGAGTGTGAAGTTTTATCGACTCAAACTAAACCCTCTTCCCTTGGAAAACTCGATTTTTGAGTTTTCAAAATTTACTTGTTTTTAATTTAAATTTTGTGTTGTTTTCGTAAAAAAAACATTAGTTTGCTTTTTTCGTGTTCATATAAAAAAAACCTTCTGTAAACGTTTTAGAAGCACCTCCGACGAGTTTTTTATGCATGTTTGTTTAGCATCTTTCAATTTATCTATTTATCGTAATATACTTATTGTCAGACTTTTTTCGATTTCACGATATGAAAAGTGGCGAGCTTCTTCCTAATATCCTTAGAAATCATTTATCTCTGAACTTGGATGGTGATTTTACTCCATATCATTTTTGATCCAATCAGTTGAGATAAACCCACTCGAAAATCATACAAAATATTTTCAAGAAATAATTCATCAGTCGTATTGTTAGTTTAACGTGAACAAAATTATAGGTACCTGAAAAAAAAATTAATCTCACTTTTTCGCGCGAAAAGTTGTTCAGAGCCGGAAAATTTCCGTTAGTCTTTAATTTACCGTAAAAATGTCGATATGCATAATTTTTCGGGTTCGTTGCGAGAGAGGGGAGACATTAAATTGTAGATTATTGAGCAGTTAAGTATTAAGAGACTATAATTATCCATATTATAAACAAAATTGGGGTGCTATTCAATGGATCGGCACTGCTTCTGTTATATTATATTCAAAGTTAACTGCGTACATGAATATTTGTTAAAACAACATACATCAGGAGTTAAATTGTGTCTACGAGAATCTGGTACTGAAACAATAGATCTATGAATGATGAATCCTTATATAAATAAAAGTTTTCCAGTTGACACCAGCAGTAAAAGGCGATGACAGCAAACAATATTCAACCGGTGTCATCGAGACAAACTCTCATCGTGAAGTTCTAGGAAAGACTATTGAACCCGCATCATCGTCCAAATTTTCATCTCTAAATTCTAGGCTCTAAGAAATTGAATGCCAAAAAGTCTCAATTAACCAAACGTTTTAGATAATTATGTTACATAAATATTTTATTCAGAAATTATTATTTCTAGTAAAAAGTATTAAGTATGATTCTTTAAATAAAATACAGAGAAACATAGATACAAATAAAAAAATCACATTTTTAAAATACCCAATACATTATTTTTTGTCGATACAAAAAAAAAGTAAAAACAAACAAAAAAATTAGTACGTGCGCAATAATTCTTATTTACCCTAAAGGTAAGTTTTAATTTTTAAATTAAACGACTGAAGTTTAGTTACAAAAGTCTTGTAGTCAAAATTTATATTACTTTTTGTTCCAAAAAAAAAATACAAATTTATTATTATTAATTAAATTTTTATAAAACTTCTACTGTTGCGCATCTTTTAAATTAAATGTTCAAACCAAATTTTTAAGTTTTGCTGTTTTTTCATATAAATTTTGTTTATTTTTGTTATCATAAATTTTATGTGGTTTCCTAAATTGTGTGTGGCTTGTTTTTTGGGTTTTGTTTTTTTTTTTTATGTATCATATAAATATGTATAAATTTTAATTTTAAATCTATTTAAGTAAATTATATTTAATGCTTTTTCTCTGGCTAAGAAAAAAAAAACAAAAACAATTTAAAAAAAAGAAAAGTCTGCCGTTGTTATTTTCATGTAAAGTTAATTTAAATATCTTTTGTTTGTTTTTTTAAATCAATTGTTTTTGGCTTTTAAAAATATTTTCCACTCTCGCTCTCTTATATTTGTGTTATGTGTAATTTATAGTTATTTGGTTTTTTTTTTTATATAAAATGTGAGTAATTTAAATGTGAAGAATATTATTAAAAGAAAAATTTCTCGACGGATAAATCTTGTTAAATCATTTCCGTTTGACCTGGTACCAATGGTAGAATTCTTTTCTAAATGATTTTTTTTTGTTCTTTAAATTAGTGCCTCTCCATATTTTTTCTCAACACTTGATTTGTTTAACCCTGCTGCCGATCCTTATCCTCAAAAAAAAAAAAAAAACAAACAGAAAAAATAAATCATTGGTGTCTCGTTGTGCATGCTTATGTTATAAGTTTTGTTTTATTTATTTATTTTTTTTATTTAAAAAAATTAAAATCTGTTACAATAATCATTTTTTTAATTATTATTTTTTTTATTATAGGATCTTCTTATATCAGAAAGACCGCTTTATTTAAAGCGCAACAAGCGCATCACAAATACAAGTGATGCAGCACAAAAATCATATCAAACATCAGTTGATCTATCAAGACGTTTATCTGCTAGTAGCCAAAGTGGTGGCGGTGGAATTGGAAGACCACAACATTTAACATCGAACTCATCAAATGCAATAAATAATAATGCAGGCAATGGAAATAATAGTGATAAAACAAGCTCTTCAAATTCCTTATCAGCTGGAAGCAATGATAGTGGAATTGTTGGTTCGATTATTATGAGTGGTGGTGGTGGCAATGAAGATCCATTTTGGGGCAAAAGACTACCAGAGAGAGTTGGCAGTGTTATATCAAATGACAAATACATGATCAATGATCGAGAGGAAATGAAAATTGATCAATCTGGACGATTGGTATTCCTGACAAATAAGAATCTCATGATATTGAAATTGGACTCTGTTCGGCAAGCTAAAAAGGTAAGTTTCAAATAATTTTTAGATATTAGTGTTTAATCTATGATTGTAGTATATTTAAAAAAAAATAATAATTTATTGAGCTTACTATAAGTCTGAGATAATTGAGATTAGAACACAAATTATATCGTATACCAGCTTATTTCGAGGGAAACTTACTCGTAATTCACTAAACTAACTTTCAACAAAGCGAAACTTTTTGGAAAATTTTTCACTCAAAATAATTTACATTCCATTCAATCAACCAATTCCAATACAAAGATAGTACTGGCTAACAATTTTCAACTTTTTAAAATTTTCCAGAAATATTTATATCTAATTTTATAGATTTGGGTTCAGAAAGCTCAAAAATCATATTGGTTTCTTTCTAGCAGCTCTAGTTTTTGAAATATTTAATTTTTCATATTTAGGGAATATTCATACTAATTTTTCAGTTTTCCTTATTTTGAGCGTTTATTAAAATTTTCCAGAAAAAAATATATTAAACTTAATGTATTTGGGGTCAGTAAATCTAAAAATCGCATTCCACATTTTGAGGGTAAGTTCGTACGAATTTTAAAGTTTTGCTTATTTTAACTGTTTGTTAAAATTTTCCAGAAAATTTTTTATCGAACCTAATGCACTTGGGTTCAGTAAGTCTAAAAAACACACTGGTTGCATCCTAGGAGCTCTATTATTTTAGGTATTTTCATTTTTCACATTTTGGGGGTAATTTCATACTATTTTTTTTTTTAGATTTTACTATTACAAGCGTTTTTAAAGTTTTGCTGCAAAAATTTATTTCGAATGTAATGTATTTCGGGTTAGTAAGTAAAATAAAAATACAAACAAAATTTTAATAAAAAAAAATTTAACAAATAAAAAAAATTGTATGAATTTCTTTGCCTTTTCATGTATGAATAATTTAAAAACTAGAGCTGCTAAAAAAAAAAACTAATATTATTTTTAGAATCAGGACCCTAAATTTAGTAAGAAATCATAAAAAACGGTCTGGAAAATGTTTGTGTGTTGGACAGTGTTATTCTTAAATACTTTATTATGACGAGACTACGCAGGACTGTAAATAGTGTGAGTGTGGAAGCAATTGAAAGAATAATCGACAGAATTTGGCCATACTAGCCAACGACTTGTTAGACGGATCATTGTCTTAGTAAAAAAGGGGATTTTTTTTGCATATAGAAAACAGAAACGGAATCGATATCGATACGTTGCTGTTTTTGGTTCACTGTGAGCAAACGCGGCACCTGCTTTGAAAAGAGTTTTCTCATCGCCAAATGCTATTCCAAAATAAAACCTAAGACTATCTCGCGCAATTTCACTTTTCGATTTCCTAAAAAGGTTTTGTGCACTTTCGATGTTTTCTGGTATGACCACCTCTTGGAGCCTTACATTCTACATACCAGCTTACAAAAGTTGATTTTCCACGAGCAGACTTCGAATAATGATTATCAAGCATTGATTTTGCTTCAACGGTGTTTTTCTTTATTGAAAAAAATGTTTTATCAAAACACGAAATTCTTTTTCGACCATTTGTCATAAATTTTCAAATGTTGCTAAACTTGAACACGTGTTAATTGTAAAAGAATAATCTGCTTCATATAAAATTTTGACGGATGTCATAAAAAGGGTGGTAATTTCTTGAAATCAAATTATTTTGGTGTTTATGTTTATGCACCCTTCTGGGTGTCATACTCTGGAATTTTTAAAGTGCTTTTACACTTTGGTAAAATCAGTTTTAAGTCTTTAAAGTTTTTTTTTTTTAATATGCCCAAAAAATATGCATTTATTCTGAAAATATGCTAAATAATTCAGAATATTATGCACTTATAACAACAAAATATGCAAAAAAAATAAGCTAACGATTGAATGCCACTTTAAAGTAAATTTCTTGTAAAATCTTTCTATTCATTTGTTTCTAATGCCGTCTAAAAATATATGCATTTGCGTATAAATCCGAGCCTTGATCCCATATTTTTATTTATTGTTTATGAGATACGGAGATATTACTTAGGTTATAGTTAAATACCCATTAGCCTATATTAATCTTAGAAATAATAAAAATTATTACTTCCAACAAATCTAATAATATTTGCTTTTTTTTTCTCTTACAGACTCATTCCCTGCTTACGCAAAGAAAACAAAAGCGTTTCCAATTATTTACAAACAAATGGCTCGATCAAAATGTCAGTGACAATCAACGACAAATGTGTACCGATTGGCTGCTTGGTAAAGGTCCCGAAATCGAACCAAACATTATAACATCTATAGTTCAAGAAAACGACATCAAAAAGACTCCCTACAGACATTTTAATCGGTACAGAGTAAGAGTGGCAGAAAGTTGAACTAATTAAATAAATACTACACTATAAACGTCAACGATATAACACCTCGGATTCATTGACGTTGATTAGAAAAAATCTCCTCCTTTACCAACCGAGGAAGTGTATTATAAACCAAATGCCGGACAGTAGTATGGTTATGGGAGCCCCAAAATGATCTCAGGTCAGGACTATGTTGTCGTTTTTCCAGTTCCGTAATGTTCCGGAACAATGGAACTTAAAAACTATTTAAGTTTTTAAGCTCCATCATCAATCTCTCTCAAAACAAAATACTTTTCGCCATAAACTGAAAAAAAAACCGACAACCGCTTGGAAAAAAAAAAACAATTATGTAAATAATGTATCTATAGAACGAGACAAACAAATTTCATTTAATATTATTTTTTAGTTTTTTGACTATAATTTTCAATCCATTCAAATCCATAAATATTAAAGTTCAACAGATTTGTAAAAAAAAAAAATTAAATCTATCTTGTTGCATTTTTCTCTTTCTCATGTTTAGTTAAATTAAAAAAAAAATGTAATTGTATAAAAAACTAATTCAATGTAAATATGATAAAAAAATATATATATAAACATATACAAATATTTTGTGTGAAAAGATGTAAAATATATATATATTTTTGTTATTCATACATTTTTATATATAAAAAAAAAACAAAAAAAATTATAAAAAAAATAAACAAAACACAAAAAATTCTCCACGACCAACAAAACAAAACACACTTCTCTCAAAGCACTTAAAAAAAAGTATTTTTATTTATTTTTTAATTAAAAAAAAGGTGTATCTTAAATTTAAGATTTTTTCTTATGTGTATTTATAATTATGAGTAGTTTTTAAGTCTGTATTTGTATATATTGTATATTAAGGCAACATTCATTATTATTAAACAAAAAATAGAAAAAAAAAAAATCGAAGTTAAAAAATGGATAGAATATAAATACAAAACAAAATAAAAATAAAATACACTTAAACAAAAAAAAAAAAAAAACAATGTGCGAGAATAAAAAAATGAGAGTTAAAATATCGGTTAAGTTTTTTTTATATATAAAATTATATATATACTATACATTATTATAAATACATACTTTTAAATTTATGTAATTTATGATTAGTTTTTTAATTATTAATATTTTTTTTTATATAATAAGTCAGAAATATTTTAAAGAAGTGAACGTTAGATGTATTTTTTTGTTTGTTTCATTATGAAATGAAAGAAAATATATAAAGAAATAATTTAAAAAAAATATATATAATTTTGGTTTTATTTATTTATCAAAACATTCAAAAAATTTAGTCGAGATGTTTTTTTAATCAATAATTAATTTGAACATGAAACATTTCGCCGTAAACAGCAAAAAAACAAACGCAAAGTTGTTAGTTGGTAGGTGAAAATTTTTCCACCCGAAATATTTTTGTTCACCCGGAATTTTAAAGCTATTCAGTCCTATCAACAATTTTATGGGATTTTTTTAAAAAGAAAAAGAAGCACCCTTGCAGAGAATTTTCATATCGTGAATCTCCCACGATTTTTTGTTTCCATTTTTTTTTCGTAATTAATTTGAGATTAACAACAAACTAATTTGGTGAGGATTGCTCCAATTGATTGATTCAATGTGCACTTCACCACACAAGGGTTCGAATCCTGTTTTTTATTTTGCAATCCAACAGCCTTATTGCGATAAAAATTAAATTTCTAAAGTTTTGAAAGCAGAGAATGGTCCTAACCGTTATTAAACGAAATCAAATAACAAAATTCCATTAAAAAATAGACCAGAGAAAAACTGGCGACAAGCTTGCATATTAACGGAATACAAATTTCAATACGGGAAATTTTTTCGGCTGTGAACAACTTTCCGCCCGAAACTCAAAATAGTTGAAAAATGAAAATCAATTTTGTCCGGGTGGAGTTTTGCTATCGCGAAGCTCACGATATGGCTGAATATTTACATTGCAAATAATTTTGCAACCGAAACCGAAAAAGTCTTACAAACTTTTGGTTTTCACTTTTGTAAAGAGCTTAAACATACCTTTCTTTTGATGGCTCAATCGACGGATCTGGCGACATTTTTTTTAAATGCTATTTTTCGGCAAGGGGTTAACCTTGGATTTTTTTTCGAAAATCCAGAAAAATAGATTTTTAATTTTTGTTCCTAAATGCATAGACTTTAAACTTATATCCTTAAACTTAAACTCGTCTCGAAGCCATAGATACGTATATAGTTTTCAATCCTTAATTATTTTCTGTGAATCTGTGTGCGAAGAGCTCACCAAATTCTTGATAATGTCCTTTTTAATTATTAATTAATAATGCAAAAATGATTATTAACTTAAAATTTTCTGCTGAATTCTAACGCCTTAGTATAGATTGAGGTGCACTTTTCTATAACAGTAATACTCTCGGAGGCTTTGTCAATTTCTCAATTTTTTACCTCTGTAAAAAAAAAACAACAATAAAAAAAACAAGAAATATACATATTTTAAACAGTTTATTATTTCGTTTAAAAAAATACTTCTTCAAAGTTTATAATCTTAAAATTTAAAAATTGTGAAAACGTAAAAAAAAAACAATTAAATTATTTTAAAAAATCTTTCCGTGTTATAATTCCAACAACTCGATTTTCCTTGTCAATCACAATTATATGCCTCAAGCCCAAGGCGCGAAACTTATTGAATATTCTTGGTACTGTATCAAACTGAAATAATTAAAAAAAAATACATATAAATGCATGTTATTTTCA
Organism: Episyrphus balteatus; assembly: GCF_945859705.1. Taxonomy (NCBI): domain Eukaryota; kingdom Metazoa; phylum Arthropoda; class Insecta; order Diptera; family Syrphidae; genus Episyrphus; species Episyrphus balteatus. The sequence continues at coordinate 139,819,877 of NC_079134.1, forward strand.
GAAAATAAAAATAAATCCAACAAAATTCTTTACCTCATTGGCCCTCACAGGCGAAGGATTCATAAAAATGTCTAAGTTAACTGTGTAATCAACTTTGTCTGAATGCATTTTAACGCACTAAAAGAAAAAGAAACAAATTTATTATATAATATTATAAGATTAAAATAGAAGAGTGATTAAAGACATCTCAACTTATGAGAGTTTTCAAATCTAAGGCCCAATTTATTCACTCCATTATATTTAAAATCTAAATTAAAAATTTAAAAAAAACTGTCAATTCGCATACAAATTTTAAAATTTCCCCTTTTTAATGAATTTGATGGAGAGTGAATAAATTTGGCCCAAGAGCCTTTTCGCAAAAGACCCTCTTAAGTTCAGAATTTTAATTTTTGTAAACTAGAAAAACTGATATAAATTGGCATGTTTGTATTTACAGTCAAACAAAACGTTAATTTAACTCACATCGATTGATGGATATCTCGGATAAACATCCCGGAACGTCTGAATAGTAACTTCATTTTCCCAAAACTGTTTTTTCTCTTCATACAGGCTCTTTAGTAAGATAACAATGAGCTGAGATCGTAAGATAATACCACAAACTCGGCCATGTGCTCTGTCGTTCTGCAAATTTGTATTCAAAAGAGGTTGAGTTATTACATGAAAAATAATAAAATAACAATAATTTGAAAAAATACGTACCCCTTGCACATCTTCAACAACTGGAAATCCATTGTGGTCATATTTTTTAAGAACATCGTAAATATACTTTGCTTTATCACGAAGTTTTATACAAACAACAGGAGAGCTCATTATTTTCGATGCTGTTAGGCCCAGATGAGAACGTGTTGGTTCCCATGGAAGTATTGGAACATGATTCACATGAATTTGGATATCATAAATGCCCTATAAAATTTAATTTATATTAACTACATATTTGACAAATTGAGTAAGTTTAATATTTTACCTCATTGAAATAGTCTCCAACCCATTTAGCGCTGATAAGTGTGATGATCAAGGGAAAGAAGAATATTGTTTCAACACCAGTTGTTTCAATTAATATTACGCTAAGACTTATTGTCATTCGGAGAACACCTCCCATATGAGCAGCAGCTCCGATTAAAGCATATTTTCCCGGATGAAGAAATACCTTAACAAGAAAAAAAAAAAAAAACAGATTAAATTATAAACTTGGCCTTAGGAAATTTGTTATAAAAACTTTCATCGTAGTTCGAAGGTCAACAATTTTCCTAGGCATGTTTTAATAGTAAAAATTGAGCCCCAAACTGTAATTCATTTTTTTAACGAAGCAAGGTAAAAGTAAAAAAAAATATTTGTGAAGAAATTATGGCTGTTTAAAAAGGTTCTGACCCATTCGTTTGCAAAAGTATTCAAGGGAGTTTTAAAAGCGGCAGAGACCATTGAAGACGATCCTCGCTCAGGCGCTTCCTTACTGTTCATACGGATAAAAGGATTTAAGAAGTCGAGAAAATTGTACGTGAGGATGCTCGAATGAAGGTGAAAATGATGGCAGAGATCACAAGTACTATACCGAACATTTTTAATGACCACCTTTACTTTTCAAAAGTCAATGCAAGTTGGATGCCAAGAGGCAGGTAACGTTAATAACGGTACAAAAAAATATTTTTTTTTATTTCAAACGGTGGCTATTATGCTATTCACATAGTGATCTCATATCAGTAAACCAAAACTTGTTTCGACACTTTGATTCGAAAATATCTGCTTCCGAATGAAAAAAAAAATATTTCGATTGCAAATAATTTAGCAATCCGAACTCCTACAAACTTTTGGTTTTCAGTTATGAATAGAGTTTAAAGAGTTCTTTCTTTTGATGTCTCATTCAATTCGGATACTTTGTTCCGAAAATATCTTGGATAATTTTCGAAAATCTTAAAAAAATAAATTTGTGATTTTATTAGCTGAATGCAAGGACTTGTCCACTGTGATCTCATATCTGTAAACCAAAACTTATTTCGATACTTTGTTCTTAAAATATCTGCTTCCGAATGAAGGAGAAAAAAAATATTTCGATAGCAAATAATTCAGCAATCCGAACTCCTACAAACTTTTAGTTTTAAGTTACGAATAGAGTTTAAAGCGTCCTTTCTTTTGATGTCTCATTCGAAATATTTGGAGAAAATTTTTGAAAACTCCGTTTTTTTAGACAAGAGGACCTCTTGGATAATTTTCGAAAATCTTAAAAAAATAAATTTGTGATTTTATTCGCTAATTGCATAGGCCTGTTCACTGTGATCTCATATCTGTAAACCAAAATTTATTTCGATACTTTGTTCGGAAAATATCTGCTTCCGAATGAAGGAGAAAAAAATATTTCGATAGCAAATAATTCAGCAATCCGAACTCCTACAAACTTTTGGTTTTCAGTTATGAATAGAGTTTAAAGAGTTCTTTTTTTTTGATGTCTCATTCAATTCGGATACTTTGTTCCGAAAATATTTTGGATAATTTTCGAAAATCTTAAAAAAATAAATTTGTGATTTTATTAGCTGAATGCAAAGACTTGTCCACTGTGATCTCATATCTGTAAACCAAAACTTATTTCGATACTTTGTTCCTAAAATATCTGCTTCCGAATGAAGGAGAAAAAAATATTTCGATAGCAAATAATTCAGCAATCCGAACTCCTACAAACTTTTGGTTTTCAGTTACGAATAGAGGTTAAAGAGTTCTTTCTTTTGATGTCTTATTCAATAGATTTGGAGAAAATTTTTGAAAATTTCGATTTTTTAGACAAGAGGTACCCCTTGGATAATTTTCGAAAATCTTAAAAAAATAAATTTGTGATTTTATAAGCTGAATGCATAGACTTGTCTACTGTGATCTCATATCTGCAAACCAAAACTTGTTTCGACACTTTGATTCGAAAATATCTGCTTCCGAATAAAAAAAAAATAAAATATTTCGATAGCAAATAATTCAGCAATCCGAACTCCTACAAACTTTTGGTTTTCAGTTATGGATACCGTTTAAAGAGTTCTTTCTTTTGATGTCTCATTCAATAGATTTGGAGAAAATTTTTGAAAATTTCGATTTTTTAGACAAGAGGTACCCCTTGGATAATTTTCGAAAATCTTAAAAAAATAAATTTGTGATTTTATAAGCTGAATGCATAGACTTGTCTACTGTGATCTCATATCTGCAAACCAAAACTTGTTTCGACACTTTGATTCGAAAATATCTGCTTCCGAATGAAAAAAAAAAATAAAATATTTCGATAGCAAATAATTCAGCAATCCGAACTCCTACAAACTTTTGGTTTTCAGTTATGAATAGAGTTTAAAGAGTTCTTTCTTTTGATGTCTCATTCAATAGATTTGGAGAAAATTTTTGAAAATTTCGATTTTTTAGACAAGAGGTACCCCTTGGATAATTTTCGAAAATCTTAAAAAAATAAATTTGTGATTTTATTAGCTGAATGCAAAGACTTGTTCACTGTGATCTCATATCTGTAAACCAAAACTTATTTCGATACTTTGTTCCGAAAATATCTGCTTCCGAATGAAAAAAAAAAATAAAATATTTCGATAGCAAATAATTCAGCAATCCGAACTCCTACAAACTTTTGGTTTTCAGTTATGAATAGAGTTTAAAGAGTTCTTTCTTTTGATGTCTTATTCAATAGATTTGGAGAAAATTTTTGAAAATTTCGATTTTTTAGACAAGAGGTACCCCTTGGATAATTTTCGAAAATCTTAAAAAAATAAATTTGTGATTTTATTAGCTGAATGCAAAGACTTGTTCACTGTGATCTCATATCTGTAAACCAAAACTTATTTCGATACTTTGTTCCGAAAATATCTGCTTCCGAATGAAGGAGAAAAAAATATTTCGATAGCAAATAATTCAGCAATCCGAACTCCTACAAACTTTTGGTTTTCAGTTATAAATAGAGTTTAAAGAGTTCTTTCTTTTGATGTCTCATTCAATAGATTTGGAGAAAATTTTTGAAAATTTCGATTTTTTAGACAAGAGGTACCCCTTGGATAATTTTCGAAAATCTTAAAAAAATAAATTTGTGATTTTATTAGCTGAATGCAAAGACTTGTCCACTGTGATCTCATATCTGTAAACCAAAACTTATTTCGATACTTTGTTCGGAAAATATCTGCTTCCGAATGAAGGAGAAAAAAATATTTCGATCGCAAATAATTCAGCAATCCGAACTCCTACAAACTTTTGGTTTTCAGTTATAAATAGAGTTTAAAGAGTTCTTTCTTTTGATGTCTCATTCAATAGATTTGGAGAAAATTTTTGAAAATTTCGATTTTTTAGACAAGAGGTACCCCTTGGATAATTTTCGAAAATCTTAAAAAAATAAATTTGTGATTTTATTAGCTGAATGCAAAGACTTGTCCACTGTGATCTCATATCTGTAAACCAAAACTTATTTCGATACTTTGTTCCGAAAATATCTGCTTCCGAATGAAGGAGAAAAAAATATTTCGATAGCAAATAATTCAGCAATCCGAACTCCTACAAACTTTTGGTTTTCAGTTATGAATAGAGTTTAAAGAGTTCTTTCTTTTGATGTCTCATTCAATTCGGATACTTTGTCCCGAAAATATCTTGGATAATTTTCGAAAATCTTAAAAAAATAAATTTGTGATTTTATTAGCTGAATGCAAAGACTTGTCCACTGTGATCTCATATCTGTAAACCAAAACTTGTTTCGATACTTTGTTCCGAAAATATCTGCTTCCGAATGAAGGAGAAAAAAAAATATTTCGATAGCAAATAATTCAGCAATCCGAACTCCTACAAACTTTTGGTTTTCAGTTATGAATAGAGTTTAAAGAGTTCTTTCTTTTGATGTCTCATTCAATAGATTTGGAGAAAATTTTTGAAAATTTCGATTTTTTAGACAAGAGGTACCCCTTGGATAATTTTCGAAAATCTTAAAAAAATAAATTTGTGATTTTATAAGCTGAATGCATAGACTTGTCTACTGTGATCTCATATCTGCAAACCAAAACTTGTTTCGACACTTTGATTCGAAAATATCTGCTTCCGAATGAAAAAAAAAATAAAATATTTCGATAGCAAATAATTCAGCAATCCGAACTCCTACAAACTTTTGGTTTTCAGTTATGAATAGAGTTTAAAGAGTTCTTTCTTTTGATGTCTCATTCAATAGATTTGGAGAAAATTTTTGAAAATTTCGATTTTTTAGACAAGAGGTACCCCTTGAATAATTTTCGAAAATCTTAAAAAAATAAATTTGTGATTTTATTAGCTGAATGCAAAGACTTGTCCACTGTGATCTCATATCTGTAAACCAAAACTTATTTCGATACTTTGTTCCTAAAATATCTGCTTCCGAATGAAGGAGAAAAAAATATTTCGATAGCAAATAATTCAGCAATCCGAACTCCTACAAACTTTTGGTTTTCAGTTATGAATAGAGTTTAAAGAGTTCTTTCTTTTGATGTCTCATTCAATAGATTTGGAGAAAATTTTTGAAAATTTCGATTTTTTAGACAAGAGGTACCCCTTGAATAATTTTCGAAAATCTTAAAAAAATAAATTTGTGATTTTATTAGCTGAATGCAAAGACTTGTCCACTGTGATCTCATATCTGTAAACCAAAACTTATTTCGATACTTTGTTCCGAAAATATCTGCTTCCGAATGAAGGAGAAAAAAATATTTCGACAGCAAATAATTCAGCAATCCGAACTCCTACAAACTTTTGGTTTTCAGTTATAAATAGAGTTTAAAGAGTTCTTTCTTTTGATGTCTCATTCAATAGATTTGGAGAAAATTTTTGAAAATTTCGATTTTTTAGACAAGAGGTACCCCTTGGATAATTTTCGAAAATCTTAAAAAAATAAATTTGTGATTTTATTAGCTGAATGCAAAGACTTGTCCACTGTGATCTCATATCTGTAAACCAAAACTTATTTCGATACTTTGTTCGGAAAATATCTGCTTCCGAATGAAGGAGAAAAAAATATTTCGATCGCAAATAATTCAGCAATCCGAACTCCTACAAACTTTTGGTTTTCAGTTATGAATAGAGTTAAAAGAGTCCTTTCTTTTGATGTCTCATTCAATTCGGATACTTAAGGCCCCAGCCCATAGAATCCGTTGCGTCCGTTCCGTCGAAGTTTTTGACTGACAGCTCGATAAAATACACACGTTGTTATGGGAAGCGACCCATAAGCGACGGATCGGACGGAGACGGACGGTTTCGACGGAAGAAGTTGCCCACCCCTTGGATAATTTTCGAAAATCTTAAAAAAATAAATTTGTGATTTTATAAGCTGAATGCATAGACTTGTCTACTGTGATCTCATATCTGCAAACCAAAACTTGTTTCGACACTTTGATTCGAAAATATCTGCTTCCGAATGAAAAAAAAAAATAAAATATTTCGATAGCAAATAATTCAGCAATCCGAACTCCTACAAACTTTTGGTTTTCAGTTATGAATAGAGTTTAAAGAGTTCTTTCTTTTGATGTCTCATTCAATAGATTTGGAGAAAATTTTTGAAAATTTCGATTTTTTAGACAAGAGGTACCCCTTGGATAATTTTCGAAAATCTTAAAAAAATAAATTTGTGATTTTATTAGCTGAATGCAAAGACTTGTCCACTGTGATCTCATATCTGTAAACCAAAACTTGTTTCGATACTTTGTTCCGAAAATATCTGCTTCCGAATGAAGGAGAAAAAAAATATTTCGATAGCAAATAATTCAGCAATCCGAACTCCTACAAACTTTGGTTTTCAGTTATGAATAGAGTTTAAAGAGTTTTTTCTTTTGATGTCTCATTCAATAGATTTGGAGAAAATTTTTGAAAATTTCGATTTTTTAGACAAGAGGTACCCCTTGGATAATTTTCGAAAATCTTAAAAAAATAAATTTGTGATTTTATAAGCTGAATGCATAGACTTGTCTACTGTGATCTCATATCTGCAAACCAAAACTTGTTTCGATACTTTGATTCGAAAATATCTGCTTCCGAATGAAAAAAAAAAATAAAATATTTCGATAGCAAATAATTCAGCAATCCGAACTCCTACAAACTTTTGGTTTTCAGTTATGAAAAGAGTTTAAAGAGTTCTTTCTTTTGATGTCTCATTCAATAGATTTGGAGAAAATTTTTGAAAATTTCGATTTTTTAGACAAGAGGTACCCCTTGGATAATTTTCGAAAATCTTAAAAAAATAAATTTGTGATTTTATAAGCTGAATGCATAGACTTGTCTACTGTGATCTCATATCTGCAAACCAAAACTTGTTTCGACACTTTGATTCGAAAATATCTGCTTCCGAATGAAAAAAAAAAATAAAATATTTCGATAGCAAATAATTCAGCAATCCGAACTCCTACAAACTTTTGGTTTTCAGTTATGAATAGAGTTTAAAGAGTTCTTTCTTTTGATGTCTCATTCAATAGATTTGGAGAAAATTTTTGAAAATTTCGATTTTTTAGACAAGAGGTACCAATTGGATAATTTTCGAAAATCTTAAAAAAATAAATTTGTGATTTTATTAGCTGAATGCAAAGACTTGTCCACTGTGATCTCATATCTGTAAACCAAAACTTGTTTCGATACTTTGTTCCGAAAATATCTGCTTCCGAATGAAGGAGAAAAAAAAATATTTCGATAGCAAATAATTCAGCAATCCGAACTCCTACAAACTTTTGGTTTTCAGTTATGAAAAGAGTTTAAAGAGTTCTTTCTTTTGATGTCTCATTCAATAGATTTGGAGAAAATTTTTGAAAATTTCGATTTTTTAGACAAGAGGATAATTTTCGAAAATCTTAAAAAAATAAATTTGTGATTTTATAAGCTGAATGCATAGACTTGTCTACTGTGATCTCATATCTGCAAACCAAAACTTGTTTCGACACTTTGATTCGAAAATATCTGCTTCCGAATGAAAAAAAAAATAAAATATTTCGATAGCAAATAATTCAGCAATCCGAACTCCTACAAACTTTTGGTTTTCAGTTATGAATAGAGTTTAAAGAGTTCTTTCTTTTGATGTCTCATTCAATAGATTTGGAGAAAATTTTTGAAAATTTCGATTTTTTAGACAAGAGGATAATTTTCGAAAATCTTAAAAAAATAAATTTGTGATTTTATAAGCTGAATGCATAGACTTGTCTACTGTGATCTCATATCTGCAAACCAAAACTTGTTTCGACACTTTGATTCGAAAATATCTGCTTCCGAATGAAAAAAAAAATTAAATATTTCGATAGCAAATAATTCAGCAATCCGAACTCCTACAAACTTTTGGTTTTCAGTTATGAATAGAGTTTAAAGAGTTCTTTCTTTTGATGTCTCATTCAATAGATTTGGAGAAAATTTTTGAAAATTTCGATTTTTTAGACAAGAGGATAATTTTCGAAAATCTTAAAAAAATAAATTTGTGATTTTATAAGCTGAATGCATAGACTTGTCTACTGTGATCTCATATCTGCAAACCAAAACTTGTTTCGACACTTTGATTCGAAAATATCTGCTTCCGAATGAAAAAAAAAATAAAATATTTCGATAGCAAATAATTCAGCAATCCGAACTCCTACAAACTTTTGGTTTTCAGTTATGAATAGAGTTTAAAGAGTTCTTTCTTTTGATGTCTCATTCAATAGATTTGGAGAAAATTTTTGAAAATTTCGATTTTTTAGACAAGAGGTACCCCTTGGATAATTTTCGAAAATCTTAAAAAAATAAATTTGTGATTTTATAAGCTGAATGCATAGACTTGTCTACTGTGATCTCATATCTGCAAACCAAAACTTGTTTCGACACTTTGATTCGAAAATATCTGCTTCCGAATGAAAAAAAAAATAAAATATTTCGATAGCAAATAATTCAGCAATCCGAACTCCTACAAACTTTTGGTTTTCAGTTATGAATAGAGTTTAAAGAGTTCTTTCTTTTGATGTCTCATTCAATAGATTTGGAGAAAATTTTTGAAAATTTCGATTTTTTAGACAAGAGGTACCCCTTGGATAATTTTCGAAAATCTTAAAAAAATAAATTTGTGATTTTATTAGCTGAATGCAAAGACTTGTCCACTGTGATCTCATATCTGTAAACCAAAACTTATTTCGATACTTTGTTCCGAAAATATCTGCTTCCGAATGAAGGAGAAAAAAATATTTCGATAGCAAATAATTCAGCAATCCGAACTCCTACAAACTTTTGGTTTTCAGTTATGAATAGAGTTTAAAGAGTTCTTTCTTTTGATGTCTCATTCAATTCGGATACTTTGTCCCGAAAATATCTTGGATAATTTTCGAAAATCTTAAAAAAATAAATTTGTGATTTTATTAGCTGAATGCAAAGACTTGTCCACTGTGATCTCATATCTGTAAACCAAAACTTATTTCGATACTTTGTTCGGAAAATATCTGCTTCCGAATGAAGGAGAAAAAAATATTTCGATCGCAAATAATTCAGCAATCCGAACTCCTACAAACTTTTGGTTTTCAGTTATGAATAGAGTTAAAAGAGTCCTTTCTTTTGATGTCTCATTCAATTCGGATACTTAAGGCCCCAGCCCATAGAATCCGTTGCGTCCGTTCCGTCGAAGTTTTTGACTAACAGCTCGATAAAATACACACGTTGTTATGGGAAAGAACCCATAAGCGACGGATCGGACGGAGACGGACGGTTTCGACGGAAGAAGTTGCCCACCCCTTGGATAATTTTCGAAAATCTTAAAAAAATAAATTTGTGATTTTATTAGCTGAATGCATAGACTTGTCTACTGTGATCTCATATCTGCAAACCAAAACTTGTTTCGACACTTTGATTCGAAAATATCTGCTTCCGAATGAAAAAAAAAATAAAATATTTCGATAGCAAATAATTCAGCAATCCGAACTCCTACAAACTTTTGGTTTTCAGTTATGAATAGAGTTTAAAGAGTTCTTTCTTTTGATGTCTCATTCAATAGATTTGGAGAAAATTTTTGAAAATTTCGATTTTTTAGACAAGAGGTACCCCTTGGATAATTTTCGAAAATCTTAAAAAAATAAATTTGTGATTTTATTAGCTGAATGCAAAGACTTGTCCACTGTGATCTCATATCTGTAAACCAAAACTTGTTTCGATACTTTGTTCCGAAAATATCTGCTTCCGAATGAAGGAGAAAAAAAATATTTCGATAGCAAATAATTCAGCAATCCGAACTCCTACAAACTTTGGTTTTCAGTTATGAATAGAGTTTAAAGAGTTTTTTCTTTTGATGTCTCATTCAATAGATTTGGAGAAAATTTTTGAAAATTTCGATTTTTTAGACAAGAGGTACCCCTTGGATAATTTTCGAAAATCTTAAAAAAATAAATTTGTGATTTTATAAGCTGAATGCATAGACTTGTCTACTGTTATCTCATATCTGCAAACCAAAACTTGTTTCGACACTTTGATTCGAAAATATCTGCTTCCGAATGAAAAAAAAAAATAAAATATTTCGATAGCAAATAATTCAGCAATCCGAACTCCTACAAACTTTTGGTTTTCAGTTATGAATAGAGTTTAAAGAGTTCTTTCTTTTGATGTCTCATTCAATAGATTTGGAGAAAATTTTTGAAAATTTCGATTTTTTAGACAAGAGGTACCAATTGGATAATTTTCGAAAATCTTAAAAAAATAAATTTGTGATTTTATTAGCTGAATGCAAAGACTTGTCCACTGTGATCTCATATCTGTAAACCAAAACTTGTTTCGATACTTTGTTCCGAAAATATCTGCTTCCGAATGAAGGAGAAAAAAAAATATTTCGATAGCAAATAATTCAGCAATCCGAACTCCTACAAACTTTTGGTTTTCAGTTATGAAAAGAGTTTAAAGAGTTCTTTCTTTTGATGTCTCATTCAATAGATTTGGAGAAAATTTTTGAAAATTTCGATTTTTTAGACAAGAGGATAATTTTCGAAAATCTTAAAAAAATAAATTTGTGATTTTATAAGCTGAATGCATAGACTTGTCTACTGTGATCTCATATCTGCAAACCAAAACTTGTTTCGACACTTTGATTCGAAAATATCTGCTTCCGAATGAAAAAAAAAATAAAATATTTCGATAGCAAATAATTCAGCAATCCGAACTCCTACAAACTTTTGGTTTTCAGTTATGAATAGAGTTTAAAGAGTTCTTTCTTTTGATGTCTCATTCAATAGATTTGGAGAAAATTTTTGAAAATTTCGATTTTTTAGACAAGAGGATAATTTTCGAAAATCTTAAAAAAATAAATTTGTGATTTTATAAGCTGAATGCATAGACTTGTCTACTGTGATCTCATATCTGCAAACCAAAACTTGTTTCGACACTTTGATTCGAAAATATCTGCTTCCGAATGAAAAAAAAAATTAAATATTTCGATAGCAAATAATTCAGCAATCCGAACTCCTACAAACTTTTGGTTTTCAGTTATGAATAGAGTTTAAAGAGTTCTTTCTTTTGATGTCTCATTCAATAGATTTGGAGAAAATTTTTGAAAATTTCGATTTTTTAGACAAGAGGATAATTTTCGAAAATCTTAAAAAAATAAATTTGTGATTTTATAAGCTGAATGCATAGACTTGTCTACTGTGATCTCATATCTGCAAACCAAAACTTGTTTCGACACTTTGATTCGAAAATATCTGCTTCCGAATGAAAAAAAAAATAAAATATTTCGATAGCAAATAATTCAGCAATCCGAACTCCTACAAACTTTTGGTTTTCAGTTATGAATAGAGTTTAAAGAGTTCTTTCTTTTGATGTCTCATTCAATAGATTTGGAGAAAATTTTTGAAAATTTCGATTTTTTAGACAAGAGGTACCCCTTGGATAATTTTCGAAAATCTTAAAAAAATAAATTTGTGATTTTATAAGCTGAATGCATAGACTTGTCTACTGTGATCTCATATCTGCAAACCAAAACTTGTTTCGACACTTTGATTCGAAAATATCTGCTTCCGAATGAAAAAAAAAATAAAATATTTCGATAGCAAATAATTCAGCAATCCGAACTCCTACAAACTTTTGGTTTTCAGTTATGAATAGAGTTTAAAGAGTTCTTTCTTTTGATGTCTCATTCAATAGATTTGGAGAAAATTTTTGAAAATTTCGATTTTTTAGACAAGAGGTACCCCTTGGATAATTTTCGAAAATCTTAAAAAAATAAATTTGTGATTTTATTAGCTGAATGCAAAGACTTGTCCACTGTGATCTCATATCTGTAAACCAAAACTTATTTCGATACTTTGTTCCGAAAATATCTGCTTCCGAATGAAGGAGAAAAAAATATTTCGATAGCAAATAATTCAGCAATCCGAACTCCTACAAACTTTTGGTTTTCAGTTATGAATAGAGTTTAAAGAGTTCTTTCTTTTGATGTCTCATTCAATTCGGATACTTTGTCCCGAAAATATCTTGGATAATTTTCGAAAATCTTAAAAAAATAAATTTGTGATTTTATTAGCTGAATGCAAAGACTTGTCCACTGTGATCTCATATCTGTAAACCAAAACTTATTTCGATACTTTGTTCGGAAAATATCTGCTTCCGAATGAAGGAGAAAAAAATATTTCGATCGCAAATAATTCAGCAATCCGAACTCCTACAAACTTTTGGTTTTCAGTTATGAATAGAGTTAAAAGAGTCCTTTCTTTTGATGTCTCATTCAATTCGGATACTTAAGGCCCCAGCCCATAGAATCCGTTGCGTCCGTTCCGTCGAAGTTTTTGACTAACAGCTCGATAAAATACACACGTTGTTATGGGAAAGAACCCATAAGCGACGGATCGGACGGAGACGGACGGTTTCGACGGAAGAAGTTGCCCACCCCTTGGATAATTTTCGAAAATCTTAAAAAAATAAATTTGTGATTTTATTAGCTGAATGCATAGACTTGTCTACTGTGATCTCATATCTGCAAACCAAAACTTGTTTCGACACTTTGATTCGAAAATATCTGCTTCCGAATGAAAAAAAAAATAAAATATTTCGATAGCAAATAATTCAGCAATCCGAACTCCTACAAACTTTTGGTTTTCAGTTATGAATAGAGTTTAAAGAGTTCTTTCTTTTGATGTCTCATTCAATAGATTTGGAGAAAATTTTTGAAAATTTCGATTTTTTAGACAAGAGGTACCCCTTGGATAATTTTCGAAAATCTTAAAAAAATAAATTTGTGATTTTATTAGCTGAATGCAAAGACTTGTCCACTGTGATCTCATATCTGTAAACCAAAACTTGTTTCGATACTTTGTTCCGAAAATATCTGCTTCCGAATGAAGGAGAAAAAAAATATTTCGATAGCAAATAATTCAGCAATCCGAACTCCTACAAACTTTGGTTTTCAGTTATGAATAGAGTTTAAAGAGTTTTTTCTTTTGATGTCTCATTCAATAGATTTGGAGAAAATTTTTGAAAATTTCGATTTTTTAGACAAGAGGTACTCCTTGGATAATTTTCGAAAATCTTAAAAAAATAAATTTGTGATTTTATTAGCTGAATGCAAAGACTTGTCCACTGTGATCTCATATCTGTAAACCAAAACTTGTTTCGATACTTTGTTCCGAAAATATCTGCTTCCGAATGAAGGAGAAAAAAAAATATTTCGATAGCAAATAATTCAGCAATCCGAACTCCTACAAACTTTTGGTTTTCAGTTATGAATAGAGTTTAAAGAGTTCTTTCTTTTGATGTCTCATTCAATAGATTTGGAGAAAATTTTTGAAAATTTCGATTTTTTAGACAAGAGGTACCCCTTGGATAATTTTCGAAAATCTTAAAAAAATAAATTTGTGATTTTATAAGCTGAATGCATAGACTTGTCTACTGTGATCTCATATCTGCAAACCAAAACTTGTTTCGATACTTTGATTCGAAAATATCTGCTTCCGAATGAAAAAATAAAATAAAATATTTCGATAGCAAATAATTCAGCAATCCGAACTCCTACAAACTTTTGGTTTTCAGTTATGAAAAGAGTTTAAAGAGTTCTTTCTTTTGATGTCTCATTCAATAGATTTGGAGAAAATTTTTGAAAATTTCGATTTTTTAGACAAGAGCAATTGGATAATTTTCGAAAATCTTAAAAAAATAAATTTGTGATTTTATTAGCTGAATGCAAAGACTTGTCCACTGTGATCTCATATCTGTAAACCAAAACTTGTTTCGATACTTTGTTCCGAAAATATCTGCTTCCGAATGAAGGAGAAAAAAAAATATTTCGATAGCAAATAATTCAGCAATCCGAACTCCTACAAACTTTTGGTTTTCAGTTATGAAAAGAGTTTAAAGAGTTCTTTCTTTTGATGTCTCATTCAATAGATTTGAAGAAAATTTTTGAAAATTTCGATTTTTTAGACAAGAGGTACTCCTTGGATAATTTTCGAAAATCTTAAAAAAATAAATTTGTGATTTTATAAGCTGAATGCATAGATTTGTCTACTGTGATCTCATATCTGCAAACCAAAACTTGTTTCGACACTTTGATTCGAAAATATCTGCTTCCGAATGAAAAAAAAAATAAAATATTTCGATAGCAAATAATTCAGCAATCCGAACTCCTACAAACTTTTGGTTTTCAGTTATGAAAAGAGTTTAAAGAGTTCTTTCTTTTGATGTCTCATTCAATAGATTTGGAGAAAATTTTTGAAAATTTCGATTTTTTAGACAAGAGGTACCCCTTGGATAATTTTCGAAAATCTTAAAAAAATAAATTTGTGATTTTATAAGCTGAATGCATAGACTTGTCTACTGTGATCTCATATCTGCAAACCAAAACTTGTTTCGACACTTTGATTCGAAAATATCTGCTTCCGAATGAAAAAAAAAATAAAATATTTCGATAGCAAATAATTCAGCAATCCGAACTCCTACAAACTTTTGGTTTTCAGTTATGAATAGAGTTTAAAGAGTTCTTTCTTTTGATGTCTCATTCAATAGATTTGGAGAAAATTTTTGAAAATTTCGATTTTTTAGACAAGAGGATAATTTTCGAAAATCTTAAAAAAATAAATTTGTGATTTTATAAGCTGAATGCATAGACTTGTCTACTGTGATCTCATATCTGCAAACCAAAACTTGTTTCGACACTTTGATTCGAAAATATCTGCTTCCGAATGAAAAAAAAAAATTAAATATTTCGATAGCAAATAATTCAGCAATCCGAACTCCTACAAACTTTTGGTTTTCAGTTATGAATAGAGTTTAAAGAGTTCTTTCTTTTGATGTCTCATTCAATAGATTTGGAGAAAATTTTTGAAAATTTCGATTTTTTAGACAAGAGGATAATTTTCGAAAATCTTAAAAAAATAAATTTGTGATTTTATAAGCTGAATGCATAGACTTGTCTACTGTGATCTCATATCTGCAAACCAAAACTTGTTTCGACACTTTGATTCGAAAATATCTGCTTCCGAATGAAAAAAAAAATAAAATATTTCGATAGCAAATAATTCAGCAATCCGAACTCCTACAAACTTTTGGTTTTCAGTTATGAATAGAGTTTAAAGAGTTCTTTCTTTTGATGTCTCATTCAATAGATTTGGAGAAAATTTTTGAAAATTTCGATTTTTTAGACAAGAGGTACCCCTTGGATAATTTTCGAAAATCTTAAAAAAATAAATTTGTGATTTTATAAGCTGAATGCATAGACTTGTCTACTGTGATCTCATATCTGCAAACCAAAACTTGTTTCGACACTTTGATTCGAAAATATCTGCTTCCGAATGAAAAAAAAAATAAAATATTTCGATAGCAAATAATTCAGCAATCCGAACTCCTACAAACTTTTGGTTTTCAGTTATGAATAGAGTTTAAAGAGTTCTTTCTTTTGATGTCTCATTCAATAGATTTGGAGAAAATTTTTGAAAATTTCGATTTTTTAGACAAGAGGTACCCCTTGGATAATTTTCGAAAATCTTAAAAAAATAAATTTGTGATTTTATTAGCTGAATGCAAAGACTTGTCCACTGTGATCTCATATCTGTAAACCAAAACTTATTTCGATACTTTGTTCCGAAAATATCTGCTTCCGAATGAAGGAGAAAAAAATATTTCGATAGCAAATAATTCAGCAATCCGAACTCCTACAAACTTTTGGTTTTCAGTTATGAAAAGAGTTTAAAGAGTTCTTTCTTTTGATGTCTCATTCAATAGATTTGAAGAAAATTTTTGAAAATTTCGATTTTTTAGACAAGAGGTACTCCTTGGATAATTTTCGAAAATCTTAAAAAAATAAATTTGTGATTTTATAAGCTGAATGCATAGATTTGTCTACTGTGATCTCATATCTGCAAACCAAAACTTGTTTCGACACTTTGATTCGAAAATATCTGCTTCCGAATGAAAAAAAAAATAAAATATTTCGATAGCAAATAATTCAGCAATCCGAACTCCTACAAACTTTTGGTTTTCAGTTATGAATAGAGTTTAAAGAGTTCTTTCTTTTGATGTCTCATTCAATAGATTTGGAGAAAATTTTTGAAAATTTCGATTTTTTAGACAAGAGGTACCCCTTGGATAATTTTCGAAAATCTTAAAAAAATAAATTTGTGATTTTATAAGCTGAATGCATAGACTTGTCTACTGTGATCTCATATCTGCAAACCAAAACTTGTTTCGACACTTTGATTCGAAAATATCTGCTTCCGAATGAAAAAAAAAATAAAATATTTCGATAGCAAATAATTCAGCAATCCGAACTCCTACAAACTTTTGGTTTTCAGTTATGAATAGAGTTTAAAGAGTTCTTTCTTTTGATGTCTCATTCAATAGATTTGGAGAAAATTTTTGAAAATTTCGATTTTTTAGACAAGAGGATAATTTTCGAAAATCTTAAAAAAATAAATTTGTGATTTTATAAGCTGAATGCATAGACTTGTCTACTGTGATCTCATATCTGCAAACCAAAACTTGTTTCGACACTTTGATTCGAAAATATCTGCTTCCGAATGAAAAAAAAAAATTAAATATTTCGATAGCAAATAATTCAGCAATCCGAACTCCTACAAACTTTTGGTTTTCAGTTATGAATAGAGTTTAAAGAGTTCTTTCTTTTGATGTCTCATTCAATAGATTTGGAGAAAATTTTTGAAAATTTCGATTTTTTAGACAAGAGGATAATTTTCGAAAATCTTAAAAAAATAAATTTGTGATTTTATAAGCTGAATGCATAGACTTGTCTACTGTGATCTCATATCTGCAAACCAAAACTTGTTTCGACACTTTGATTCGAAAATATCTGCTTCCGAATGAAAAAAAAAATAAAATATTTCGATAGCAAATAATTCAGCAATCCGAACTCCTACAAACTTTTGGTTTTCAGTTATGAATAGAGTTTAAAGAGTTCTTTCTTTTGATGTCTCATTCAATAGATTTGGAGAAAATTTTTGAAAATTTCGATTTTTTAGACAAGAGGTACCCCTTGGATAATTTTCGAAAATCTTAAAAAAATAAATTTGTGATTTTATAAGCTGAATGCATAGACTTGTCTACTGTGATCTCATATCTGCAAACCAAAACTTGTTTCGACACTTTGATTCGAAAATATCTGCTTCCGAATGAAAAAAAAAATAAAATATTTCGATAGCAAATAATTCAGCAATCCGAACTCCTACAAACTTTTGGTTTTCAGTTATGAATAGAGTTTAAAGAGTTCTTTCTTTTGATGTCTCATTCAATAGATTTGGAGAAAATTTTTGAAAATTTCGATTTTTTAGACAAGAGGTACCCCTTGGATAATTTTCGAAAATCTTAAAAAAATAAATTTGTGATTTTATTAGCTGAATGCAAAGACTTGTCCACTGTGATCTCATATCTGTAAACCAAAACTTATTTCGATACTTTGTTCCGAAAATATCTGCTTCCGAATGAAGGAGAAAAAAATATTTCGATAGCAAATAATTCAGCAATCCGAACTCCTACAAACTTTTGGTTTTCAGTTATGAATAGAGTTTAAAGAGTTCTTTCTTTTGATGTCTCATTCAATTCGGATACTTTGTCCCGAAAATATCTTGGATAATTTTCGAAAATCTTAAAAAAATAAATTTGTGATTTTATTAGCTGAATGCAAAGACTTGTCCACTGTGATCTCATATCTGTAAACCAAAACTTATTTCGATACTTTGTTCGGAAAATATCTGCTTCCGAATGAAGGAGAAAAAAATATTTCGATCGCAAATAATTCAGCAATCCGAACTCCTACAAACTTTTGGTTTTCAGTTATGAATAGAGTTAAAAGAGTCCTTTCTTTTGATGTCTCATTCAATTCGGATACTTAAGGCCCCAGCCTATAGAATCCGTTGCGTCCGTTCCGTCGAAGTTTTTGACTAACAGCTCGATAAAATACACACGTTGTTATGGGAAAGAACCCATAAGCGACGGATCGGACGGAGACGGACGGTTTCGACGGAAGAAGTTGCCCACCCCTTGGATAATTTTCGAAAATCTTAAAAAAATAAATTTGTGATTTTATAAGCTGAATGCATAGACTTGTCTACTGTGATCTCATATCTGCAAACCAAAACTTGTTTCGACACTTTGATTCGAAAATATCTGCTTCCGAATGAAAAAAAAAATAAAATATTTCGATAGCAAATAATTCAGCAATCCGAACTCCTACAAACTTTTGGTTTTCAGTTATGAATAGAGTTTAAAGAGTTCTTTCTTTTGATGTCTCATTCAATAGATTTGGAGAAAATTTTTGAAAATTTCGATTTTTTAGACAAGAGGTACCCCTTGGATAATTTTCGAAAATCTTAAAAAAATAAATTTGTGATTTTATTAGCTGAATGCAAAGACTTGTCCACTGTGATCTCATATCTGTAAACCAAAACTTGTTTCGATACTTTGTTCCGAAAATATCTGCTTCCGAATGAAGGAGAAAAAAAATATTTCGATAGCAAATAATTCAGCAATCCGAACTCCTACAAACTTTGGTTTTCAGTTATGAATAGAGTTTAAAGAGTTTTTTCTTTTGATGTCTCATTCAATAGATTTGGAGAAAATTTTTGAAAATTTCGATTTTTTAGACAAGAGGTACTCCTTGGATAATTTTCGAAAATCTTAAAAAAATAAATTTGTGATTTTATTAGCTGAATGCAAAGACTTGTCCACTGTGATCTCATATCTGTAAACCAAAACTTGTTTCGATACTTTGTTCCGAAAATATCTGCTTCCGAATGAAGGAGAAAAAAAAATATTTCGATAGCAAATAATTCAGCAATCCGAACTCCTACAAACTTTTGGTTTTCAGTTATGAATAGAGTTTAAAGAGTTCTTTCTTTTGATGTCTCATTCAATAGATTTGGAGAAAATTTTTGAAAATTTCGATTTTTTAGACAAGAGGTACCCCTTGGATAATTTTCGAAAATCTTAAAAAAATAAATTTGTGATTTTATAAGCTGAATGCATAGACTTGTCTACTGTGATCTCATATCTGCAAACCAAAACTTGTTTCGATACTTTGATTCGAAAATATCTGCTTCCGAATGAAAAAATAAAATAAAATATTTCGATAGCAAATAATTCAGCAATCCGAACTCCTACAAACTTTTGGTTTTCAGTTATGAAAAGAGTTCTTTCTTTTGATGTCTCATTCAATAGATTTGGAGAAAATTTTTGAAAATTTCGATTTTTTAGACAAGAGCAATTGGATAATTTTCGAAAATCTTAAAAAAATAAATTTGTGATTTTATTAGCTGAATGCAAAGACTTGTCCACTGTGATCTCATATCTGTAAACCAAAACTTGTTTCGATACTTTGTTCCGAAAATATCTGCTTCCGAATGAAGGAGAAAAAAAAATATTTCGATAGCAAATAATTCAGCAATCCGAACTCCTACAAACTTTTGGTTTTCAGTTATGAAAAGAGTTTAAAGAGTTCTTTCTTTTGATGTCTCATTCAATAGATTTGAAGAAAATTTTTGAAAATTTCGATTTTTTAGACAAGAGGTACTCCTTGGATAATTTTCGAAAATCTTAAAAAAATAAATTTGTGATTTTATAAGCTGAATGCATAGATTTGTCTACTGTGATCTCATATCTGCAAACCAAAACTTGTTTCGACACTTTGATTCGAAAATATCTGCTTCCGAATGAAAAAAAAAATAAAATATTTCGATAGCAAATAATTCAGCAATCCGAACTCCTACAAACTTTTGGTTTTCAGTTATGAATAGAGTTTAAAGAGTTCTTTCTTTTGATGTCTCATTCAATAGATTTGGAGAAAATTTTTGAAAATTTCGATTTTTTAGACAAGAGGTACCCCTTGGATAATTTTCGAAAATCTTAAAAAAATAAATTTGTGATTTTATAAGCTGAATGCATAGACTTGTCTACTGTGATCTCATATCTGCAAACCAAAACTTGTTTCGACACTTTGATTCGAAAATATCTGCTTCCGAATGAAAAAAAAAATAAAATATTTCGATAGCAAATAATTCAGCAATCCGAACTCCTACAAACTTTTGGTTTTCAGTTATGAATAGAGTTTAAAGAGTTCTTTCTTTTGATGTCTCATTCAATAGATTTGGAGAAAATTTTTGAAAATTTCGATTTTTTAGACAAGAGGATAATTTTCGAAAATCTTAAAAAAATAAATTTGTGATTTTATAAGCTGAATGCATAGACTTGTCTACTGTGATCTCATATCTGCAAACCAAAACTTGTTTCGACACTTTGATTCGAAAATATCTGCTTCCGAATGAAAAAAAAAAATTAAATATTTCGATAGCAAATAATTCAGCAATCCGAACTCCTACAAACTTTTGGTTTTCAGATATGAATAGAGTTTAAAGAGTTCTTTCTTTTGATGTCTCATTCAATAGATTTGGAGAAAATTTTTGAAAATTTCGATTTTTTAGACAAGAGGATAATTTTCGAAAATCTTAAAAAAATAAATTTGTGATTTTATAAGCTGAATGCATAGACTTGTCTACTGTGATCTCATATCTGCAAACCAAAACTTGTTTCGACACTTTGATTCGAAAATATCTGCTTCCGAATGAAAAAAAAAAATAAAATATTTCGATAGCAAATAATTCAGCAATCCGAACTCCTACAAACTTTTGGTTTTCAGTTATGAATAGAGTTTAAAGAGTTCTTTCTTTTGATGTCTCATTCAATAGATTTGGAGAAAATTTTTGAAAATTTCGATTTTTTAGACAAGAGGTACCCCTTGGATAATTTTCGAAAATCTTAAAAAAATAAATTTGTGATTTTATAAGCTGAATGCATAGACTTGTCTACTGTGATCTCATATCTGCAAACCAAAACTTGTTTCGACACTTTGATTCGAAAATATCTGCTTCCGAATGAAAAAAAAAAATAAAATATTTCGATAGCAAATAATTCAGCAATCCGAACTCCTACAAACTTTTGGTTTTCAGTTATGAAAAGAGTTTAAAGAGTTCTTTCTTTTGATGTCTCATTCAATAGATTTGGAGAAAATTTTTGAAAATTTCGATTTTTTAGACAAGAGCAATTGGATAATTTTCGAAAATCTTAAAAAAATAAATTTGTGATTTTATTAGCTGAATGCAAAGACTTGTCCACTGTGATCTCATATCTGTAAACCAAAACTTGTTTCGATACTTTGTTCCGAAAATATCTGCTTCCGAATGAAGGAGAAAAAAAAATATTTCGATAGCAAATAATTCAGCAATCCGAACTCCTACAAACTTTTGGTTTTCAGTTATGAATAGAGTTTAAAGAGTTCTTTCTTTTGATGTCTCATTCAATAGATTTGGAGAAAATTTTTGAAAATTTCGATTTTTTAGACAAGAGGTACCCCTTGGATAATTTTCGAAAATCTTAAAAAAATAAATTTGTGATTTTATAAGCTGAATGCATAGACTTGTCTACTGTGATCTCATATCTGCAAACCAAAACTTGTTTCGACACTTTGATTCGAAAATATCTGCTTCCGAATGAAAAAAAAAAATAAAATATTTCGATAGCAAATAATTCAGCAATCCGAACTCCTACAAACTTTTGGTTTTCAGTTATGAATAGAGTTTAAAGAGTTCTTTCTTTTGATGTCTCATTCAATAGATTTGGAGAAAATTTTTGAAAATTTCGATTTTTTAGACAAGAGGTACCCCTTGGATAATTTTCGAAAATCTTAAAAAAATAAATTTGTGATTTTATTAGCTGAATGCAAAGACTTGTTCACTGTGATCTCATATCTGTAAACCAAAACTTATTTCGATACTTTGTTCCGAAAATATCTGCTTCCGAATGAAGGAGAAAAAAATATTTCGATCGCAAATAATTCAGCAATCCGAACTCCTACAAACTTTTGGTTTTCAGTTATGAATAGAGTTTAAAGAGTTCTTTCTTTTGATGTCTCATTCAATTCGGATACTTTGTCCCGAAAATATCTTGGATAATTTTCGAAAATCTTAAAAAAATAAATTTGTGATTTTATTAGCTGAATGCAAAGACTTGTCCACTGTGATCTCATATCTGTAAACCAAAACTTATTTCGATACTTTGTTCGGAAAATATCTGCTTCCGAATGAAGGAGAAAAAAATATTTCGATCGCAAATAATTCAGCAATCCGAACTCCTACAAACTTTTGGTTTTCAGTTATGAATAGAGTTAAAAGAGTCCTTTCTTTTGATGTCTCATTCAATTCGGATACTTAAGGCCCCAGCCCATAGAATCCGTTGCGTCCGTTCCGTCGAAGTTTTTGACTAACAGCTCGATAAAATACACACGTTGTTATGGGAAAGAACCCATAAGCGACGGATCGGACGGAGACGGACGGTTTCGACGGAAGAAGTTGCCCACCCCTTGGATAATTTTCGAAAATCTTAAAAAAATAAATTTGTGATTTTATAAGCTGAATGCATAGACTTGTCTACTGTGATCTCATATCTGCAAACCAAAACTTGTTTCGACACTTTGATTCGAAAATATCTGCTTCCGAATGAAAAAAAAAATAAAATATTTCGATAGCAAATAATTCAGCAATCCGAACTCCTACAAACTTTTGGTTTTCAGTTATGAATAGAGTTTAAAGAGTTCTTTCTTTTGATGTCTCATTCAATAGATTTGGAGAAAATTTTTGAAAATTTCGATTTTTTAGACAAGAGGATAATTTTCGAAAATCTTAAAAAAATAAATTTGTGATTTTATAAGCTGAATGCATAGACTTGTCTACTGTGATCTCATATCTGCAAACCAAAACTTGTTTCGACACTTTGATTCGAAAATATCTGCTTCCGAATGAAAAAAAAAAATTAAATATTTCGATAGCAAATAATTCAGCAATCCGAACTCCTACAAACTTTTGGTTTTCAGTTATGAATAGAGTTTAAAGAGTTCTTTCTTTTGATGTCTCATTCAATAGATTTGGAGAAAATTTTTGAAAATTTCGATTTTTTAGACAAGAGGATAATTTTCGAAAATCTTAAAAAAATAAATTTGTGATTTTATAAGCTGAATGCATAGACTTGTCTACTGTGATCTCATATCTGCAAACCAAAACTTGTTCCGATACTTTGATTCGAAAATATCTGCTTCCGAATGAAAAAAAAAAATAAAATATTTCGATAGCAAATAATTCAGCAATCCGAACTCCTACAAACTTTTGGTTTTCAGTTATGAATAGAGTTTAAAGAGTTCTTTCTTTTGATGTCTCATTCAATAGATTTGGAGAAAATTTTTGAAAATTTCGATTTTTTAGACAAGAGGTACCCCTTGGATAATTTTCGAAAATCTTAAAAAAATAAATTTGTGATTTTATAAGCTGAATGCATAGACTTGTCTACTGTGATCTCATATCTGCAAACCAAAACTTGTTTCGACACTTTGATTCGAAAATATCTGCTTCCGAATGAAAAAAAAAATAAAATATTTCGATAGCAAATAATTCAGCAATCCGAACTCCTACAAACTTTTGGTTTTCAGTTATGAATAGAGTTTAAAGAGTTCTTTCTTTTGATGTCTCATTCAATAGATTTGGAGAAAATTTTTGAAAATTTCGATTTTTTAGACAAGAGGATAATTTTCGAAAATCTTAAAAAAATAAATTTGTGATTTTATTAGCTGAATGCAAAGACTTGTCCACTGTGATCTCATATCTGTAAACCAAAACTTGTTTCGATACTTTGTTCCGAAAATATCTGCTTCCGAATGAAGGAGAAAAAAAATATTTCGATAGCAAATAATTCAGCAATCCGAACTCCTACAAACTTTGGTTTTCAGTTATGAATAGAGTTTAAAGAGTTTTTTCTTTTGATGTCTCATTCAATAGATTTGGAGAAAATTTTTGAAAATTTCGATTTTTTAGACAAGAGGTACTCCTTGGATAATTTTCGAAAATCTTAAAAAAATAAATTTGTGATTTTATTAGCTGAATGCAAAGACTTGTCCACTGTGATCTCATATCTGTAAACCAAAACTTGTTTCGATACTTTGTTCCGAAAATATCTGCTTCCGAATGAAGGAGAAAAAAAAATATTTCGATAGCAAATAATTCAGCAATCCGAACTCCTACAAACTTTTGGTTTTCAGTTATGAATAGAGTTTAAAGAGTTCTTTCTTTTGATGTCTCATTCAATAGATTTGGAGAAAATTTTTGAAAATTTCGATTTTTTAGACAAGAGGTACCCCTTGGATAATTTTCGAAAATCTTAAAAAAATAAATTTGTGATTTTATAAGCTGAATGCATAGACTTGTCTACTGTGATCTCATATCTGCAAACCAAAACTTGTTTCGACACTTTGATTCGAAAATATCTGCTTCCGAATGAAAAAAAAAAATAAAATATTTCGATAGCAAATAATTCAGCAATCCGAACTCCTACAAACTTTTGGTTTTCAGTTATGAATAGAGTTTAAAGAGTTCTTTCTTTTGATGTCTCATTCAATAGATTTGGAGAAAATTTTTGAAAATTTCGATTTTTTAGACAAGAGGTACCAATTGGATAATTTTCGAAAATCTTAAAAAAATAAATTTGTGATTTTATTAGCTAAATGCAAAGACTTGTCCACTGTGATCTCATATCTGTAAACCAAAACTTGTTTCGATACTTTGTTCCGAAAATATCTGCTTCCGAATGAAGGAGAAAAAAAAATATTTCGATAGCAAATAATTCAGCAATCCGAACTCCTACAAACTTTGGTTTTCAGTTATGAATAGAGTTTAAAGAGTTTTTTCTTTTGATGTCTCATTCAATAGATTTGGAGAAAATTTTTGAAAATTTCGATTTTTTAGACAAGAGGTACCCCTTGGATAATTTTCGAAAATCTTAAAAAAATAAATTTGTGATTTTATAAGCTGAATGCATAGACTTGTCTACTGTGATCTCATATCTGCAAACCAAAACTTGTTTCGACACTTTGATTCGAAAATATCTGCTTCCGAATGAAAAAAAAAAAATAAAATATTTCGATAGCAAATAATTCAGCAATCCGAACTCCTACAAACTTTTGGTTTTCAGTTATGAATAGAGTTTAAAGAGTTCTTTCTTTTGATGTCTCATTCAATAGATTTGGAGAAAATTTTTGAAAATTTCGATTTTTTAGACAAGAGGTACCCCTTGGATAATTTTCGAAAATCTTAAAAAAATAAATTTGTGATTTTATAAGCTGAATGCATAGACTTGTCTACTGTGATCTCATATCTGCAAACCAAAACTTGTTTCGACACTTTGATTCGAAAATATCTGCTTCCGAATGAAAAAAAAAAATAAAATATTTCGATAGCAAATAATTCAGCAATCCGAACTCCTACAAACTTTTGGTTTTCAGTTATGAAAAGAGTTTAAAGAGTTCTTTCTTTTGATGTCTCATTCAATAGATTTGGAGAAAATTTTTGAAAATTTCGATTTTTTAGACAAGAGGTACCCCTTGGATAATTTTCGAAAATCTTAAAAAAATAAATTTGTGATTTTATAAGCTGAATGCAAAGACTTGTCCACTGTGATCTCATATCTGTAAACCAAAACCTATTTCGATACTTTGTTCCTAAAATATCTGCTTCCGAATGAAGGAGAAAAAAATATTTCGATAGCAAATAATTCAGCAATCCGAACTCCTACAAACTTTTGGTTTTCAGTTATAAATAGAGTTTAAAGAGTTCTTTCTTTTGATGTCTCATTCAATAGATTTGGAGAAAATTTTTGAAAATTTCGATTTTTTAGACAAGAGGTACCCCTTGAATAATTTTCGAAAATCTTAAAAAAATAAATTTGTGATTTTATTAGCTGAATGCAAAGACTTGTCCACTGTGATCTCATATCTGTAAACCAAAACTTATTTCGATACTTTGTTCCGAAAATATCTGCTTCCGAATGAAGGAGAAAAAAATATTTCGATAGTAAATAATTCAGCAATCCGAACTCCTACAAACTTTTGGTTTTCAGTTATAAATAGAGTTTAAAGAGTTCTTTCTTTTAATGTCTCATTCAATAGATTTGGAGAAAATTTTTGAAAATTTCGATTTTTTAGACAAGAGGTACCCCTTGGATAATTTTCGAAAATCTTAAAAAAATAAATTTGTGATTTTATAAGCTGAATGCAAAGACTTGTCCACTGTGATCTCATATCTGTAAACCAAAACTTATTTCGATACTTTGTTCCGAAAATATCTGCTTCCGAATGAAGGAGAAAAAAATATTTCGATCGCAAATAATTCAGCAATCCGAACTCCTACAAACTTTTGGTTTTCAGTTATGAATAGAGTTAAAAGAGTCCTTTCTTTTGATGTCTCATTCAATTCGGATACTTAAGGCCCCAGCCCATAGAATCCGTTGCGTCCGTTCCGTCGAAGTTTTTGACTGACAGCTCGATAAAATACACACGTTGTTATGGGAAGCGACCCATAAGCGACGGATCGGACGGAGACGGACGGTTTCGACGGAAGAAGTTGCCCACCCCTTGGATAATTTTCGAAAATCTTAAAAAAATAAATTTGTGATTTTATAAGCTGAATGCATAGACTTGTCTACTGTGATCTCATATCTGCAAACCAAAACTTGTTTCGACACTTTGATTCGAAAATATCTGCTTCCGAATGAAAAAAAAAAATAAAATATTTCGATAGCAAATAATTCAGCAATCCGAACTCCTACAAACTTTTGGTTTTCAGTTATGAAAAGAGTTTAAAGAGTTCTTTCTTTTGATGTCTCATTCAATAGATTTGGAGAAAATTTTTGAAAATTTCGATTTTTTAGACAAGAGGTACCCCTTGGATAATTTTCGAAAATCTTAAAAAAATAAATTTGTGATTTTATAAGCTGAATGCATAGACTTGTCTACTGTGATCTCATATCTGCAAACCAAAACTTGTTTCGACACTTTGATTCGAAAATATCTGCTTCCGAATGAAAAAAAAAAATAAAATATTTCGATAGCAAATAATTCAGCAATCCGAACTCCTACAAACTTTTGGTTTTCAGTTATGAATAGAGTTTAAAGAGTTCTTTCTTTTGATGTCTCATTCAATAGATTTGGAGAAAATTTTTGAAAATTTCGATTTTTTAGACAAGAGGTACCCCTTGGATAATTTTCGAAAATCTTAAAAAAATAAATTTGTGATTTTATAAGCTGAATGCATAGACTTGTCTACTGTGATCTCATATCTGCAAACCAAAACTTGTTTCGACACTTTGATTCGAAAATATCTGCTTCCGAATGAAAAAAAAAATAAAATATTTCGATAGCAAATAATTCAGCAATCCGAACTCCTACAAACTTTTGGTTTTCAGTTATGAATAGAGTTTAAAGAGTTCTTTCTTTTGATGTCTCATTCAATAGATTTGGAGAAAATTTTTGAAAATTTCGATTTTTTAGACAAGAGGTACCCCTTGGATAATTTTCGAAAATCTTAAAAAAATAAATTTGTGATTTTATTAGCTGAATGCAAAGACTTGTCCACTGTGATCTCATATCTGTAAACCAAAACTTATTTCGATACTTTGTTCCGAAAATATCTGCTTCCGAATGAAGGAGAAAAAAAAATATTTCGATAGCAAATAATTCAGCAATCCGAACTCCTACAAACTTTTGGTTTTCAGTTATGAATAGAGTTTAAAGAGTTCTTTCTTTTGATGTCTCATTCAATAGATTTGGAGAAAATTTTGGAAAATTTCGATTACCCCTTGGATAATTTTCGAAAATCTTAAAAAAATAAATTTGTGATTTTATTAGCTGAATGCAAAGACTTGTCTACTGTGATCTCATATCTGCAAACCAAAACTTGTTTCGAAAATATCTGATTCCGAATAAAAAAAAAAACAACAATATTCCCATTACAAATAATTCCGCAATCCCAACTCCTACAAACTTTTGGTTTTCAGTTATGAATAGAGTTTAAAGAGTCCTTTCTTTTGATGTCTCATTCAATAGATTTGGAGAAAATTTTTGAAAAACCCGTTTTTTTTAGACAAGTGGTACCCAAAATCGTTAGAGCCGTTTTTGAAATAAATCAACTTTTCTATTTCCGTTACATGGAAAATACCGTTAGTTTTGGTGCTTAAAAAAAATTCCAATTTGTCCTCTAGATGAGGAATCACCCAAAACTGCCGGACCCACTTTTTTGACATTCTCCATCATCATAATGTCATGTAAAATTGTTATCTCGAGTTCAATTTTTTTAACGAATCCTAAACTTTTCATATAGTACCTATGTATATCGCAAGTAAAAAAGGTGAAACAAGATAAATACTCGCCGCTTTGCAGACTGTTTTTTACAAAAAAATGTATTGTTGTATTGTTAGGCAATGTAATATTAAAATAAATTTTAACTAAACCTTTCCCTAACAAATACAAAGGGCAAGCAAAAAGAATGAAGTCGATTGAACTTCTCGTTCTTTTATTGTAAGTAGAGCCTACTATTGCACGTGTATTAAGGTACACGTGCTACACGTGTATTTAAATAATTCGTGCCGAAGCACGTGTATTTGTAAATACACGTGTATTTATATTTACACGTGTATTTATATTTACACGTGTAAATAGCGTTCGAACAGGTAGATTTGGTGGCGATTTCCTAAAATATGTATTATATTGAATGAAAAGGATATTGTTCAGGTTTTTGCGGTTATTGGCTAGATTTACACATTGAAATTACACGGAAAATTTAATTGGAAATTCTTATTCAACCCTAGCCATATAAATCTTGGAAAAAAATTTTGACCCGATTCCCATTATCGTATCGAACTGAACTTTGTACACATATGAAGTTTGGATTGCAACGCAATATTTTGGGGTCCGAACTCAGGGGAGGGGCATTAGGGGGTTGAAACACCCCAAATCTATTTTATCCCATTCTAAATATCGCAAAAGCTTTTGTAGGTAAATTGCAAGAGAGGGGCTTTGGGAGCTCATACCACCCAAGCAAATTATCATCTTCTTTCAAATATTATACGACTAAAAAGTAAAAAAATAAAGCAGATTAGATTAGATTACCAAGCAACAAAACATATAAAATAATTAAATTGACTCCATGGAGTCCCTTTAAATGCCGTCCAAGGGCTCCGGTTGTTCCACCGGGACAAGAAAAACGGTTGTTTTGTTGTGAACTACATAAGTCACAGTAGGCATTTGTCCCTTCTCGGTGGGCATATTGCCATACCCAACTCCTTGGCTTCATATTTTAGTTTTATTTTAAAATTTATTTTGATTGAATTTGTCGCTTTATTTATAAAACACCTTTTACACTTTCACTATGAACTTAGTAAACCATATGATCTTCAAATAAACGGTGATTAACAAAAAAAAAAAAAAAAAAACATGTAACAGTTGGTACACTTTCTTCTGAGAAAGACACAGTAGGCAATATGCAAATATATCTTGGAAAAATTTATTAGTTTTTTTTTAATGAAAAGGCACATCATTATTTTTAATTTTTTAATAAATTATTTATAAGGTCTTCAAAAAGTTCAAATACTATTTTTCCAATTCGAACTATTTATTTGCACAATAATCTTCAGTTGTTTAGTTTTAAAAACTTTTATTTTACCCCCAAAAAGCAAAAAAATCATTTTGTTTCGTATTTACACGTGTAAATATAAATACACGTGTATTTAATAAATACACGTGTAAATAAGATACACGTGTAAACGTTTTTTAGATACACGTGTACACGTGTATCGGGTACACGTGTAATTAAATACACGAACAAAATCGTAGGCTCTAATTGTAAGCATACAAACGAAAAAGAAGATCAGAGATATACTTACTGCTTCAGGAAATGCTTCAAATAAAACCATTGATACCAAACGACCCCATGCAGCTCCAACTAAAACAGTTGGAATGAAAATTCCCAGCGACACATTCAATCCAAATGTTAAACAAGACAAGATGTAATAACTAACAGTAAATACGGTCAATGTCATAAATTTATGTGATCCTAGATAAAATACAAATTTAATTAAATTAGTTCTAGAAAACACTTGAATTTCACAAACAAACTCACCAGGTGGATCATGAAGTATTGATTTTACACTCGCTTCAGGAGTTTGAAACCAAAGTGATGCTACAGCATTGTACTCATTATCCTCACAATACAACTAAAACAAAGGTCAAATTGTTGAAATAAGTTGAAAAAAAGGTTCACAAAATCAAACCTGAATTGGATAGTCTGTGGGATCATTGCCCAAAGGTCTGCAATCATTTATCAAATAAACCATAATACAAGCCGCTGTTACACCAACAATGGATATTAATACTGCCTCGAAGACTTTGGCCCAATTCTGACGAACACATCTCTTTCGGAAACGATTAATTCTCGTATTAAGTGAATTCCACATTGCTCCTAATATTCCACCAGTAACTCCCATCATTACAAATATTGGCAATTCAATATAATCAAAAGTAAGTGGGTCGTCAAACTTTCCCAAATTAAAAAGACCAGTGAATGTAAAGTTTTTCAAACTATGATATGCTGATAAAACAATATTCAACGTAAACGAACTGATAACAGATGCCACTAAAGTCCGCCATATGAGATTTTGATTCCAAAAACTTGCTGCTTCTTCCAGAGAGAAAAGCATACCACCAATTGGTGCTCCAAAAGCAGCTGCTACACCGGCAGCTGCACCGCCCAAAACAAAATCACGTTTCTCATGATCATCGCGAAATCCTTTAAAGATTTTGAAATCTTTAACGAATGTTGTACTTTTTCCTTGAGATATTCCAGCAGCTACTACAGCTCCGGCATGGATCATTGGTCCTTCCTAGAATTAGTTAAAAAATATAAAATCAAAAAGAAACTAAATAAACACAAAGAGGCCAAACCTTTCCACCAGTTAAACCACCAACAACCGAAGTAACAACACCAACTGCTTTGATTGTTAGTGTTTTGATTCGAACAATACGTGGGATCTTTACACCATTTAGATAGCATTTTACTTGTGGAATACCGCTGCCAGCGGTTATAGGTTCAATGTATGTGACAAGAATTGAACCCAGACCAACAGGAATAATACTCAATAAAATCCAATACAAATATGGAATAACAACGTCACCGTGAATACTTCCTTCTATAGTGGCAGTTACATTCGTGGCTGCTACATTCGAATCGATAACTAGAATTAAAATAAATAAAAAATGTACATGTAAAATACGACAAACAAAATAACGTATGTACATATGTTCTTAGCCAGTTTAGTCTCTTTAACATACGAGGGGTGTCAAACAATTCGTAGAATAAGAGACTGGAGAAGTCAGGTAAGAAACAGTTTAAACTCCTATTATTTTGACATTCATTAGGGAAAGTTATACCAAGTTTTGTTAAAAATGTGTCATTAGGTATTGCTCGTTGAGTTTGCAGGTTAATTGGAGAGACAAAATGAATTTACGGATAAAGTTTATTTTCAAGTGATCAAGTTCTTGACTTAAAAAGAAAAATGCACGACTGGGTTGCACGTAATACTCTTGTGTAAAAAGTTGATTGGAATATTAAAGCTTTTTAAATTTTTTAAAAATAATTGACAAAATAATATAAAAATTGGTTAAAAATTACTAAAACACCGTTTACATTGTTTTTATACGCAAACAAATTATGCCATTTAATTTCTTGAATAACAAAGCATTTTTAGAAAAAAAAAAATGAAATTCGTTGTAGCCATTTTTTAATACATAGTTTTGTTGTTTTTTTTTTATGTACAAAATTTAAAGAGGCCATTAAAGAAGCAAGATTCAACAAGACATAAAAACAAAGTTTCAATAAAATTCATTGGTCGGTTTTAAAAAAATAATTTATAACATTTTTTTAATCAAAAAATTTAATTTTAATATCAGAGTAACTATAAATCGTTTTTGTACAAAAATGTTCCTTGAAATTGGTCGTGTCGTTTATGAGGAAATCAGACAGCAAGAAAACGGTTCTATGGAAAGAGTACTGTTAATAAGGGTCCGTAATATATTTTTTTTTATTTCAAAATATATATTAACCGGCCTGTTCTCTTCAAATAACTGTGTGTTTGGATAAGGTGATGACACATCAACCAGTTAGCATTGATTTATTAAAAATTTTCCTCAATATCGGACCGAGGATTTTAAAACCGTATTAACACATTTTTGCACTAATATTAGTCATTCTTTGATATCGTCGGTCTCATAAGGAAACCTCGTAACTTTTTTTCGAAAATGACTTTTGAATGCCATTTTTTAGAAAATATGTCAGCCGAGCAACCAAGAAAATTTGAAGTCATTCCGAAAACTCTAAATAAACTTAAATTCAAATTTTGCACAGCTAGTTACTCCCCAACTACTCTGTAGTCTCTCTATGAGGCCGACGATTACTTTTGAGAATACAAAATATGACATCAACATATTATCTTTTCTAAATAGTTGGTTTCACTGGAGATGTATTAATGGCCAGTTCTTCGGAATGTTGCATCCAAATGTTCACGATAACCGGAGCAACTTGTGAGTCCATGGCTATTTCATCAATTTTCAGATATAACTTTTGTACAAGAAATATCAGGAAATAAGAAAAAATCAGCTAATTCCAGTAATTTGGGACGCCTTCAGGAGTGGGCAATTTCAATTTTATAACTTGTAAACATTTTTTTATTGGTACATTTGCAAATAAAGATGTCACATTGAAACTAACCATTACTATTGCAATATTAGCATTGTTGAATGTGTGAAGTAAAAATTGAATTGTGTATATATCTTTTTTTAATATATCATAAATAATGCTCTGTCATTTTCCCTGGGCTTGAAGATATTCATGTCTTTTAGTGAATTCGCTCCCGAGGAGTTGACTGGATTCGCGGTAGATTCGCATTGGCGATATTTTGTTATTAGTGAATTCGACGAATGAACTCGTGACTCGTGAGCTTCTCGCATAGAAAAATTGTTAAACAAAAATTCCAATCGTTTGTGCACTTATAATTTTACGATAGATCTCGAAATGCTCCGTGTTCTGAAGGAAGAGTACTCGGACCGCGACCAAGAGCGTACCAAGTTCAAGTCTTGGTTGGGGCCATTGCAATTTTTACTTTTTTTTATAATTGTAGTGAAATAAAAATAAATAAATATGGACACTTTTTGTTTTTTTTTTTTACTTTTTATGTTTTGTTTTTATTAAAAAAACTGCCGATTCGTAGCAAAAATCCCGTAATAGCAAATAAGTTGAACAGAATGTCGGTCGTGCAGGGTCTGTTACCGTTCATCTTTCTATCGTCGAATTCACTAATAGCAGAATATTCAAAAATGATTGAAACTGTCACTTTTTCCCATTCGTCGAATTCAATAATAGGGGTGATTAATCTTAAAAATCCGACCAATAAAACTCAGAATATAATATTTTAAAGCCAACCACTTCAAGAATTTGTTCGAGAGTTTTCAAACAATTCAAACTAATGTCGTTTTCTTTCACTCCAATGAGAGTACCCTTTTAGTACTTATTTTTGCACTTTTGAAGGTTTTGTGTTCTTTGACGCCACAAAAGTGCAAAAAAAAAACTACTCCGGAATAATTTTGTACTACGGAGTACCCCGGATTTACTCCACATTTTTAGTCAGATTTACACCGATTTGCACACACACTTATGAATTTGAAGTTTGACATTTTAAAATTTTGTTTGAAAAGTGAAAAATGCGAAAAGTTTTTCTTTCAAACTCTATTGTTATTAACAAAAACAACCTTTATGAATATATTTTTTATTGTACTATATTCTGCCAGATATATTTCTTCTATTTTGTTCGTTAATTCTTTAATTTTTCCAAAATGAAATTGAAAACCGAATAAAAAAAATTTTCAGCCAGTGCTCTTCATCAATAAAAAAAAATCCTGTGCCAGATAAAAAAAAAATCCTATTTTGTTTCTGCGATGATGGGATATTTTTATTTTACAATTATGAAACTAAGGGTGTGTGTTAATAGGGGGGTTCACATTGACTAACTTACCGGACAGACCAGCCGCCGTTTGGTCTGATCTGATGCTGTTTTGATAGTGTGAACACCCATCCGACGACCTGTCCGGTTTGCCGGATGGTTTTCAAAAAATTTTGATTTTTTGGTGGTCGGACGGACATGTTAGTCAATTGAACGACATGTCTGTCCGGCAGACAGTGATAATCCATTCTCTTGAATTTGAGAGCAGAATAGGTGAAAGATACATTAAAAATAAGATGAAAAATGGGTTTTGATGAAAATTGTCTGATGAGTGTGAACGAAAAATATAATTCAGCCATCAGGCCAAATGACAATCGGTCTGTCCGGTAAGTTGGTCAATGTGAACCCCCCTAATTAGGCTGAAAAAACCGATCAGAGGTATAATGAAAAATATACCAAAATTAAAACTAAGTCCGCTTCTACACGAAGACATAAAGCGCGAGAAGCACATAAGAGCAAGGGAGAAATAAAGTTCGAAGAAAAGGGAAGGAAGATTTTTTACCGTGAGTCTCCGGTAAAAAATTTTGTGACTCTTTTTGACGTTTCTCTTTGATATTGTTCTTTTTTTTGCTGTTCTGCTTTATTTTATTTCTTCGGTCGCGGAGTCTGCTTCGTCGGTTGAGTATTATTTGCGTGTATACTGTATAGTAACGTTTTTAATTTATTAAATTTTCGTGGCACATGGACCCCACTGGAGTTGTTTTTTTGTATATTTTGGTGTTTTTTTTTTTGAATTAAAATACATAGTCTGCTTCTACACGAAGACATAGACGCACAAGATGCACATAAGAGCAAAGGGGAAATCGATCTTTCTCTCTCCCTTGTCATCTTGTGCGTCTACGTCTTCCTGTAGAAGTCGTCATACGAAAACAAGAACAAAATAAAACCAAAGAAAATAGTTGTCAAATTTGCGTCTTGAAAAAAATACTACGTGTAGAAGCGCGCGACGCACCGAAACGAAAATCAAAAGGAAATTCGAACATAATTTCTACGCCTTGCATCTTCGTGTAGAAGCAGACTTATCAACGAACGCTTATTATGCTTCATATGTTAAGTATCAATATTCATTTTTTTTTTTCAATTCATAAAATTTGTCCCTAGGCCTGTTATCACTATTTTTTTTCAAGGAAATTATCCATTTTTGCCTTGTCACACACACAATTACAAATAAAAAAATTACTCTCATTATGTTCTTTCACTCCAGAAAAAGGAGTAAAAATTTAGAGTACTCCGTTATAGAGTGAAAGAAAACGACATAACTAATGTCGTTTTCTTTCACTCCAATGAGAGTACCCTTTTAGTACTTATTTTTGCACTTTTGAAGGTGTTGTGTTCTTTGACGCCACAAAAGTGTAAAAAAAAATTACTCCGGAGTAATTTTAGTACTACAGAGTACCCCGGATTTACTCCACATTTTTAGTCAGATTTACACCAATTTGCACACGCACTTGCACACGCACTTGCACACACACTTATGAATTTGAAGTTTGACATTTAAAAATTTTGTTTGATAATTGCAAAATGCGAAAAGTTTTTCTTTCAAACTCTTTTGTTATTTACAAAAACAACCATTATGAATATATTTCCTATTATATTATATTCCGCCAGATATATTTCTTCCATTTTTTCGTTAATTCTTCACTTTTCCCAAAATGAAATTGAAAACCGAATAAAAAAAATTTTCAGCCAGTGTTCTTCATCAATAAAAAAAATCCTGTTCCATATAACAAAAAAATCCCATTTTTTTTTCTGCGTTGATGAGACATTTTAATTTTACAATTATAAAATCAAACTAATAGTAATTTCGATTGGCAGTCCGGAATCATTCTGAAAGCGTTTTATTCGCACAAAACTGACAGTTTTGTATGAATAAAATTTTTTCAGAATGATTCCGGACGCTTCCGGACTGCCAATCGAAAACGCCCTAAGGGTGTGTGTCAATTAGGCTGAAAAAACCGATCAGAAGCATAATGAAAAATATACCAATAGTAAAACTAAGTCCGCTTCTACACGAAGACGCAAAGCGCGAGACGCACATAAGAGCAAGGGAGAAATAAAGTTCGAAAAAAAGAGAAGGAAGATTTTCTACCGTGAGTCTCCGGTAAAAAATGTTGTGACTCTTTTTGACGTTTCCCTTTGATCTTGTTCTCTTTTTTTTTGCTGTTCTGCTTTATTTTATTTCGTCGGTTGCGGAATCTGCTTCGTCGGTTGTGTATTATTTGCGTGTATAGTAACGTTTTTAATTTATTCAAAAGTTTTCGTTGCACATACACCCCGCACGGGAGTTGTTTTTTTTTTGTATATTTTGGTGTTTTTTTTTTAATTAAAATACATAGTCTGCTTCTACACGAAGACGCACAAGATGCACATAAGAGCAAAGGAGAAATCGATCTTTCTCTCTCTCTTGTTCTTATGTGCATCTCGTGCGTTTACGTCTTCCTGTAGAAATTGTCATACGAAAACAAGAACAAAATAAAACCAAAGAAAATAACTGTCAAATTTGCGTCTTCAAAATAATAATACGCGTAGAAGCGCGTGACTCAACGAGACGAAAATCAAAAGGAAATTGGAAGATGATTTCTGCACCTTCCGTCTTCGTGTATTATGCTTCATATGTTATTAATATTAATTTTTCTTTTCAAATCATAAGATGTTTTCCCTAGGCCTGTTATCACTATTTTTTTTTTCAAGGAAATTATCCATTTTTGCCTTGTCACACACACAACTACATAAAAAATAATTACTCTCATTATGTTCTTTCACTCCAGAAAAAGGAGTAAAAATTTAGAGTACTCCTTAATAGAGTGAAAGAAAACGACATAAAAATTGAACATGAAAACTCAAAATCGGCTTGAAATTGTTGTTTTAAAATGCTTTTAGTTTCGGTTATAGTGGTTGGCTATTCAAGATAAAAGTCTTCAGACTCAGGGAAAATGATAGAGTATCATATTTTGCACTTAAAAGACACATAACATTTAGACAATCTATATAAATTGTTATGCGTGTTTGAAGTTCATCAGAAGGATAAAACTTCAATACTGCCCATAATCTCTTAAAGGAAAATATCCCTCGGATATTTATGAAATATGGAACAAAAACTATCATTTATTTGAATTAAAATTTGGATCTGTCATATCGATAGCATATTTGTATTCTATTTTGTGTTTAATTTGTTAAATTGTGAAAAAAATATGAAATTATTATGACAAACCTAAAGAAGAGCACACAATTTTTATCATAAAATTTCTAGTTTCCTCACCCAATTTTTACTTTTTCCAAGAGTTGAGAAATCTAAAGTTTATCAACTCTCGAGTTGAGAATCAAAAGTTGAAAACGCCAACTAGGAGTGAATAAAACCGAATTCGGAAGTTGAAGATAAAATTCCTCAAGTTATGTTTGACTTCGAGTGAAAAAAATGGCCCTAAATAGGAATGAACGTCTAGTTTTTTTTTAAATGCGTATTTTAATATTGTAGGTCTTGCCGTTGTGTTCAAAATATTTTTTTTTTGTGTTTGAAGTCATATTGTGAAAAAAATTCTTTTTCTTCACAAAAAACTAAATTTTAATTTTAAATAACAATACGGCAACATCGGCAATTTTCAATCTTTTCAGGGGGGTCATTCCGTAATTTTGAAAACGATAATCGAATCGATGAAAATCGTTTTACAGTTTGAGAATCTTTAAAGCTATTTTAAGTCAATTCTGATTCAATATTTCCTAAATAGTTTATATAAATAAAAGTTTTCGAATCCTTAGAAGTCGTATTAGTCTAGGTGATTAAGTAGTTGCCTCTTACTCGGGTGTCCGAGGTTCGATTCTCAAAATTGAAATTGTTTTTTATTTTTTTATTTTCTCAATAATCGTCAATAATCGTCAATAAATAAACGATAGCTAAATAGGTCTCGTTTTTGGAGAATTTATTCGTTTTTGGATGCAATATTTGATTTTTTAAAAGTGTTTATTAATTTATTCCAATCACCGATTAATTTGCAAACTCCACTAACAAAAAAAAATATTATTGATTAATTTCTACGAATAACCATAATGTTAGAGTAAATTATTTTATTTATTTATGTGTAACAAAAAACTTTATGCATTTTCCAAAATTATATTCAATGTATGTAAGTTTTGACTTTTGGGTCATAAAAAAATTCATATTGATCTAGCTATAGCAAAATTTTTCGACGTTTAAACGCATTAATTTTGGAAAATGAAAATTTTCAAAAATTATATAGGTACGATACAATTAAGAAGGCAACTTAGAGACAAATCAAATCCTTTGTCTCTTCCAACGCATAAAAAAATGTACATGACCATTTTGTAAATAATTCTCACAGATTTTTTCAAAACTTTCGCCTATCCAAAGAAGCGTTCGTTTTAGTATTAGAAACTATTTATTTAAATAACGGCCGCCGTTCAACATACATTCCGGCTATATCTTGTTGATACACATATTAAAATAATTTATTGTAACATTATGGTTATTTGTAGAAATTAATCATTAATATTTTTTACTTGCTCTATAGGGCAAGTATTGGTTTCGTGTAAAAAAAAAAATTGAGGTTTTAATCAAAACCAACATTACGATGTTGGAGAATTCCGAAAATGTGGGTCTCGCAATTCCGTCCGTCCGTCTGTGCGTCTGTGCGTCCATCTGTACACATTTCCACAGCCTAAATGGGTGGACAGATTGTCTTCAAATTTGGTACAGATGATTTTTGTGGAATTCTGAAAGTTGGTTTTTTTTTGTTTTTTTATATCTCGTTTAGAACGTATACCTCCGATACAAAAATATACGATATTGCGAATTTCTCAAAGACGGCTCTAATGATTTTGATTAAACTTTGTATACGTAATATTTAAAGCAGTGACAATAAAACTGCATTTTTATTTTTTCTCAAAAAAGTCAAATAACAAAAAAAATTTTTTCATTTAACAAAATTTTGCCCTAAATGTCGGCTCTTCCCCAATATCATTTTTTTTTTTTAATTTAGAGCCAGCTTTTAAAATCTACAAGTAGACTAACATAAAAGTGTTTTGAACTGAAAGAGCAAGTACGTGCGACCCCAGTCGTGCATTTTATTTGTTTGTGGAGTTTGCAAATTAATCGGTGATTGGAATAAATTAATAAACACTTTTAAAAAATCAAATATTGCATCCAAAAACGAATAAATTCTCCAAAAACGAGACCTATTTAGCTATCGTTTATTTATTGACGATTATTGACGATTATTGAGAAAATAAAAAAAAAAAAAAACAATTTCAATTTTGAGAATCGAACCTCGGACACCCGAGTAAGAGGCAACTACTTAATCACCTAGACTAATACGACTTCTAAGGATTCGAAAACTTTTATTTATATAAACTATTTAGGAAATATTGAATCAGAATTGACTTAAAATAGCTTTAAAGATTCTCAAACTGTAAAACGATTATCATCAATTCGATTATCGTTTTCAAAATTACGGAATGACCCCCCAGGTTAAAGTATATTTAATTAACGACGTTTGAAAAAGATCTTTAGTTACTCCACTATTCATAATAGTTTTAAACGAGAACAAAGGAGTGGTATAAATTAACAATAAGTCCAGTGATTACTGAACCAACATTGTAATTTTTTACTTGATAGCACGTAAGTCGATAACTATGCTGACATACATTTATGCATGAATTCAAGCAAAAGTTTTAAATTTTGTATAACTTTTCAAACCAACTACCTATACATAGTTTAAGGTAACCTGCGCTTAAGTGGACCATTAACAACATAAAATTAAAACTTACCTTCTTTGAGGAATTTATATTTCCTCCTGGACAGCTCTTCAATAACAATATCAATGCCACAAGCAATTAAAGCTGTAATCACACCAATTTGTATAAAAATAAGCCATCTGACGATGTCTTTTCGTGGCGAAAATCGTTCAGTTCGTTTTTCTTGTTCATTTTTATGTAAAACATTTTCACAAACTTCATAATCGAGACTCTGTTAAAAGTAACAAAAATGTTGTTTTATCATAAAAAGTTGAGAATGTAACAAAAATGCATTTGAATCGAATGACTCACCTCGTAAATATCTTTGTTTTGATTTGATGCAGTTTGTAAAGTTATTGCAAAAGTTGGATTTTCAACATCGGCTTGTGGTGAACGACTGCCAGTTGCTAAAGATCCTGATGGAGCAGCAGGTAGAACATCATTCTAATTAACATTTAATTGAGTTAATTTTATAGACAGACAAAATAAATAAAATAAAAGAAAATAAAAAACAAACCCTTAATATGGGATCATCTTCATCGTTTGTTGGAATTGGTTCTTCGTCTGAACTTTCATCGAGAGTTATGTGTTTATTTTTTGATTTCATTCTTACTAAATGTTGAATGTTCTTTACAAAAGCATTAGAACAAACTTTTAATTATATTTATTGTTTATTTTTATCGTAAAACTTTATCTTTTGGAGGCGTTCCGGATGCAGAAATGCAGTATGTGAACCTTCAAATTCTATGCAAAGACGAGAACGGAGATAGAACGGGGAGTCCCAGTCAAAATGACATTTCTGACAGATGTCAAAAAAAAAAAATGAATTTTAGGGTGGTAGCAGAATGCAGTGCTGCCAAAAGTTACCACTAGATCTGTTCGGCAACTTTTTTATATTCCTACTATTTAGCGTTTCTACGCCTACAACCTCATAAAACGTAGAAATATAGAACACAGAGTATCTAGTGAAATATGAGTACGTAAAATAAGTACTTCCTTTCCACTGAATAAGGGTGGGCACTCCAAGAGGATTCAGTTATTTAATTCCTCTACATAAAAATACTTAGGCTTCACGTATGCATCAAATGAGAATTTTCCTCCAGGCTGTCATAAAAGCATTAGGTTCGTTCGTTGTGAGCCTTAGGGTACTTTGAGTCGCTCCGAATTCGTAGTGAAGAGTTTTTTGTAGCTCTGTTTTGAACCAGAGTTATTCGCTCTGTGTTCGCTGTCATCTGAGAGCGCGCTCTGAAAAACCCTGGGTATTTTATCAGAGCGCGGAGTTCAGAGTTTTCAAAATCAAATCCAGCTGTTGTCATTTTAGAAAAAAAAAATGTTTGGTGTGCGAAATGTGAGTTGTACTTTGTGGGTATAACATTTGTAAGGCAAATATGAATTTTACACGAAATTAACGAAATAAGAAACTGAATTAAAAAAAAATTTTCAAAACCAAAATCAGCTGATAAAATGAAAACCCGAGTAACTCTGATTTTTTTGAAAGTTGATTGACATGACTCAGAGTCCCCTGGAGTGGGCAACAACAAACAGAACTATTACTACACAGGCTAATTTTTGCAAAAAAAAGTGAGAAAGAGAGGACATTTTCAAACGCTTTTTATGACAGTTTTTCCGACAACAAAATTTAAAATAATTATGTAGAAAGCTTAAGCTGCGTTCCTTTGGAAATATTTATCTACTTTTTAGTACTTAAAGCTGCTTTGAACTACTTTTTCAGTATATCAAAGTAGTTCAA
Source organism: Episyrphus balteatus (assembly GCF_945859705.1). Lineage (NCBI taxonomy): Eukaryota > Metazoa > Arthropoda > Insecta > Diptera > Syrphidae > Episyrphus > Episyrphus balteatus. The sequence continues at coordinate 139,861,737 of NC_079134.1, forward strand.
AGTAGTTTTAAGTACCAAAAAGTAGATAAATATTTCCAAAGGAACGCAGCTTTAGTCTTTACTTCAAAAACAATTTTTGTTGTTTTTTCCAAAAACAAATAGCGCTACCCTACTAGCAATTTTGCTTCTATAATGCTTTACAGAAGCAACTGTTGCATCTGTAAAGCTTTATAGAACCAAAATTGTTTGTCGGGTAGAAAGAAATTTAGGTCATTGTAGTTAATTTTAGGTCATTGTAGTTAAGGCTTAACTTCAATGACATAAAAAGTAAATAAGTGGAAAATTTACAAAAGTATTAACTTTTGTTGGAAATATCTCAGGAACCAGACTTAGAAGAAAATTTTAGTTTTAAGTTATGAATAGAATTTAAAGAGACCTTTCTTCTGATGTCTCACTCGATGCATTCGGAAGAAATTTTTAAAAATGGAATTTTTTTTGGCAACCTTGATTTTTGCTCAAAAATCTGAAAAAAATAAATTTGTAATTTTTGCAAAAGTAGAAATAGTAAATATTTTTTTTGAATAAAACAAGAATATTTCAAAAAGCAAAATATATTTTATTCAAATCAGATTATATATAAAAAATACGTTTGCTTCCAATGCATGAAACTGCATTTACATAATAATAATAAAAACTTAAAAATGTTTTAATTCAATTATTGAAAATAATAAAAAGTAACGAAAAAAAGAAAACTTAAAAATAAATTATTATTTCATGGAAATAAATCTCGACCAGCGATTTAAAAAAAAAAATGTTAATAATTAGGATTGATAACGAAATCCTGGATTAAGAAATTTGAATTTAGCCAAATCCAAAAATATACGATTTGTTTCAATTTGATTGCGAGTCCTCATCTCGTGTTGTATATTTTTCAAAGAACCCTCCACTCTTTGGAGAACATGTTCCCATTTGAGATTTGACATTTGGTGTGTTAATGCTAAAATGTCAAAGTGTAAGTCAAAATGTTACAAGTTTTGGATTTTATTTTACGACTTACGACTTTCACAACGCCTAGAATTGGGAGTAGTAAGATCCATTGCTTGTTCATTGTCCAATGATGAAGATGTTTCCTCTTTGATAGTTGTAAAATATATCGGAGTTCTTTGGATGCCCATATTGGCTTCACTATCACAATGAATTTCGGTTGCAATCAAAATTTGTGGCTCATTTTCACTTGGTATGGGTGATTGTGTCTGTAGATCAAAAATGTCGATATATAGTTTGTAGATTTCACGACCAATTCATAAATTTTATTTTATTTATGAAACTTACGTTATTTGTGAACACTTCTTCAGATGGAGCAGAATGAGAACTATTTCTGCAGCTATAGTCAATTGGATGAGCTATGTTTTGGCACTGAGTTGGTATCATCTCCTAAAATTATAAATAAATAATATGTACTTAAATTGTTTTATCAACACAAGACACAAAACGAGTTTGATTGGTATCACAGGAATAGGACAGTTTAACAGTGAGGATAAATAAAAAAAATTACGCATACACCACAGTGCACCTGTGAGAAATTCGACAAAAATATTAATAAAATATTTATTGCACACTTTTGCATTTAATTTTTTTTTTTCAAGCAGATAATTTTTTATTAGAACACAATTTTTTTTTCAATGCAAAATATATTTCAGTTGGACAACAAATGCATACAAAAAATTATTTCTTACAAACCTGGATTCAAACCATGTAAAGAAAAATATGACACATTTATTGCTTTTGAAAATAGAACAGGTCTTTTCTAATGTCACGGGTGGGACAAAAAAAAGGAATTAATTTTGATTTGATTCTAACAGAATCTCTGCGAAATTACTTCAAATTTTTATTTTTGAGTTTCTAAACAGGAATCTGAAGTTATCCATCTCAACATCTTGCGCCAAGCATTAAAAATATTAAACAAGTTCAACAATATTAGGGATTAAAAATATTTAGGAAAGTTTCGCGTCTCAGATTGGTTATTAGGAGCTGATCAAAATTCTGACTTCAAAATTGTGCTTTTTTAACGGAAATTCTGTTTTTCAAAATTCTATTTTTTTTTTTTTATAATCTATTTTTTAGAATTCTGCTTTGTAAAATTCTGCCAGCAAGATTTTAGACAAAAAAAAAATCTGCTAATTTTTGGTTTTATTTTTCGCATAGCAACTTTAGTAGGTACATCTCTTACTGTTTGTTGTTTAACTAACTTCAATATACCGTTAGGGCCAGTTGTACAAACGTGGTTCAGCCTCGGATCAGGAATTTAACTCTCCGATTTCGGCGGATTAGCAGTGGACCAACTTTGGTTCAAGGATGAATTTAGCTATTTCAACCTATATGGACCTAGAACCATTGCTAAAAATCAATTTTACCACCGAATTCAGAAGATAAAAGTTGCTGAACCACGGATTAAATATTTGTACAACTGGCCCTTATACTTGTCAGAAACGATGTAGTGTACCTAATACAAAATATTACTTTCCTTATAAAGGATAATATTTGCGCAAAATTTTAAACGATTTAGTAAATTGCTAAAGCCATTTAGTCAGTTACTAAGTTAAAAATCCGTATTATATTTAGTTTTGATGTTTTTAAACAAATTCTAAACAATTTAAGAACAAGTTGATTTGGTAGCACAGATTTAAATCTGTTGAAAAAGTTAAGCCCAGAGAATTCTCCAAGGGGCTAAAGTGTTGTTGTATTTAACATGTAAATTGCTTAGCTGTGTTTTTTTTGTCCAGTGGTAATAAAAAACACACCTCATATATTATTGCATACTTTTCTTATTAAATTTTTTGAAGATTCATTTTTATATATAAATTACTAAAGTTTTAATTATTTTTCAAAAATATTTACCATTAAAAACCTCTTCTTACCTAATATTTTTAAATGTATTGATTTATCGTACACAAAATTAACATACAAAACTTGACATAGTAAGTAAGTGATCAAATAAGCGGCAAATTTTGTGAGAAGATGATTTTAAAAAATTGAGCAAAAAAAAAATTAAAAAAGAGTTTTCAACATGTTAAAAAGCGTGTGCTTTTAACATACTCCAAAACCCTTTTTTTAATTTTCTGCAGAATTCTGTAGAACAGAATTATGAAAAACCGAATTTTTAAAAGCAGAATTTTGAAAAACAGAAATTTGAAAAGCAGAATTTTGAAATAAGAATTTTGACTCCAGCTGAATCTCTTAATCATCTTATTTCTTTCGGAAAATTATCCATAAAAAACTATTTTTCATTTTAAAAAAATTACATTTTTGTTGTTTTTTTTTTTGATAAATAAAATCTTTGAGTTTTTTTTTTTGAAATTGTGGTTTTAGGTGTTGGGTCAAAATTCTGACTTCAAAATTCTGCTTTTTGAACAAAAATTCTGATTTTTAAAATTCTGCTCTTTTTCTATTCTTAATTTCAAAATTCTTCTTTAACCTGTTTTATGAAAAAAAAAATGTTTTCTTGGCTAAATTTTTTTCGAATTCCTCAATTTGTTCGCTTTCCTTTTTTTGACTCAGATAAATATCTCCTACGAATATGTATAAATCTTGTATGTATGTCAAATTTGCGTATGTAGGTACACGACCGCATCTATACACATTTATGTAGTTTTTGAGCAAATTAATTAGAATGTAGAAAATTTCTCTACTAACTGAACATGAACACTCACATATTTTTAATACGAAGTTATTTTTTTTAAAGTAAATTCCTCGCAAATTGCTCAAATTATAATAATTATTATTTTTTTAAATTTAACAAGAACTTAATTTTTTAATGATTTTCTTTGTAATTTTTGCCTACTTTCGACTTGAGAAAATTATATAGATTTACACCTATCAAAACTTTAGCCCATTCTGAAAGCCCCTCTAAAGCCAAAATCACCCATTAATTGCAATAATATTTACCTATTTAACTTTTAATAAATGCACCAAAATTTTATAAAAAAAAATGTTTAGGTAATATTTTTATTAAACTTTATTATGAACTTACAAGAGTTTCTCCAGATCCAGAACTTTCCTTCTTAATTCGTCCTCTAATGACAAGCTTTTTTGCATTCAACAAGCGTTCACGTCGTTCCAACAACGATCCAACTTTCATTTCATGTAATTTACCCAATAATTCTGGATGTCTTCTCTGTAATTTTTTTTTATTAAAAAAAAAAATTAGTTTTATTATAAAATCTACCAATGTCCTTTTTTTATAAAAAAAAACTGCTAGATACATTATTTTTAATTTAAAATTTTGGCTAAGCCAAAAAAACTTACTTTAATATGCATGTGAAAATTTCCTGTAGAACGAACACTACCCCGATAGACCCGATCTGCCGGGCAACTGGAACATCTCACCGTAACATTATCTCCATGTTGGGTTAAAATTTCATAAAGTTCCCCATTTAAGATATATGGAATGCTAGGATCTTTCAGGGATTTTACTTTAACTCTTGCCGAGATAGATGATTCCATTTTTATTCAAAGAAAAATATAAAATATTTAACTTTACTATAAAATACTCCTAGGTAATATGAGATTAAAACAAAAACCCTGTTTTAAGAACTTAAGGTATTTAGTACCTCACGCGTGGATTAAGTAAGTTAAACTGCCTAAAATCGAATGCGTAAATACGAAGGGCAATGAACAATCTGCAAGCTCACTAGTTCATGGTTGCCACTTGTGGATAAAATTAAGCTTACCAAGATTACGTTTCAGAACTTTTAAGCTTATAGTTAAAAAAGTGTTGATAAATAGGAAAAGCTAAAAAAAAAAATGGCGTCTACGAGCTTAGAGCTAGTACCAGATCGCTCTTAATTTTAGCTGACATTTTTTTCTTTGTTTTTCCTGACTTATTTTTTGTCCTCTTGATTGTGATATAAAAAATGAGACAATTTTGTATGGTAACTAAAATTTAGCTCGATCTGCGTAGTAGGCTTTAAAGTTCAAATATCTAAACACTTAGTTTCAGTACGATCAATTTCGAGATTCCAACTGAAATTTGCTTATCAGAAAAATTTGATCTCGGAATTAGCTCAGAGTTAACCTAAAAAATTTGATGAGGTTATATTAGGGGTAAAGTTATATGTGTGAAAGATGTTTTTCAAATTAATCTATGCCAAGGCTAAGATTTTATTGTTTATTGCCTTATTGGGCAAATTTTGTTTTAACTTCCAATTTAAAATGTTATATGAAAAATTGCCAAGTTTTTTCTTGGAAATTTTTCATATAACATTTTAAAATTTAATTGACAAAAATCTAAAACCAAATCTACGAACTTGGTACACCTTTATATCTCAGAGCATTTTGTGCCAGACTTATTTAAACATAAAGCTGCGTCCACATTATGTTGATCAACACCCTTGGTCAACAAAATGGAGTAAATGTGGACGTGTTGCTCAATAGTGCTGCTCAACTTTTGTTGACCCGAACGCAACCCGATTGAAATCGGTAAAGATTATCGAAAATGACTTTTGGTATTGTGAATTTCTATCGATCGACAACTTTTGTCGAAAATCGATCATCGAAAATGAATTTTGGTGTCTTGAAATTGTATTGTGAACGAAATGTTTTGTTTTATCGTTCGATCTTTTTCGTTTACAATTGCTTTCGACTCAAATCGAGTTTATAGTTCACAATAGCTAATAGCAAATATCTTTGTCGAACATCTTTGTGTAGGTATTTAGCAATACCAAAACAGATATTTATCGATTCGATCGACTTTTATCGCATTGAAAGTTGAACGACACTCGCAATAAGGGCCAATAAACTTAAAAGAACTTGGCTCATTTCATGCTTCATACTTCTATTGAGATTTTATTACTCTTCAAAGTCTTGTAGAATTTTAAATCTATTGATATTTGGCTATAATATTTGATAAATATATGTAGAGCGAAAACGTACAGCTGCCATGCCCTCTGGATAGAAAATCTCAAACTAAAAAATTTTCTTCTGTATAATTCTACGAAAGTGAGAAGTACTCTGTAATGATTGATTGAAAAAACTTAAATTTAAAATTATGTTCCTTTGAATAAACTACCAACTCAGTCATTCTACAAAGTTGAGAAAAAAATTATTTTTTTTATGAAAAAAACTCGTTACTTATATCTTCTATCAAATTAATTTATTTAACCAAAGTGGTAATCATTCCCATTTTGCGTTGTGGCTCTTTAGTTTTTAAAGTTCCGCTAGATGAAAATATAGCTACATAGAAAATATAGTTACATATATTTTGTTGCTATGATGGTAATATCTATTAGTTGACCGTTTATCTCTTTTCAATGCACTTGACTCGTTGTTCTCTTTGCAAAAGAAGTTCAAAGTCAAAGTTCATGTATGTCTTATTATGTATCCCTTTAAGTATGTAGGTGATGACTACCTCCGCTCATACTACGAAAAGTATATTCTCAAGGTTTTTTACATAAACCGTTATTATTTAAAAGAAGAAACAAAAAAAAATGAGAAAAGATAACGATAGAACAAATGTAAAATTTTTTGTAGGTATTTACACCTTAGTATAGTGTGTCACAATTCATAGATGAGTTGATGGATATGTATTTGTTTTTTCAATTTTTTTTTTGGCAAAACTAGGGTAAAATTAGACTTAGTGGCTTGGGTTAGTAATATTTTGTTTTTAAACTGAACGCTAAAAATGTTTTCGCTATTTTTTCAATGAAAGAATATTGGATGGGTATTCATTTTTTACTTTTCCATTTTTTTTTTATTGATAACACTGTGCAAGTCGAAATCTTTGACAAGTGCGCTGTCGGCTGGTTCCCCCTATTTCGGATTTTTCGATTTACGACTGCGAACAAATTTTTTTCGAAAGTTTTTTTTCAATAAAATTAAGCATTTTGCCCGGTTTAAAGTCATTTTTCTTGTTTATACCGATAAATCGAAAAACTAATGATGCCAATCGATTTCTCAGGTCCGAAATAGGGGGGAACAGTCAACAGCGCACTTGTCTCAAAATTTTTTTTGAAAAAACACTTGCACAGTGTAATTACCTGAACCTCAATACAAAAATTCATTAAAAATTTACTTACTGAATTCTCCAATGCTCCTGCTTCGTTTAATTAATAAAATTTTTTATGTATCTCACAGTTATTATAAAAAAACTATTTGCCTCAAAAAATTGAAACTACATTATTATTTCAGATTTTTGGTTTTATTATTCGCAGAAAATTCATAAATCCATTTTGAAAAAATTTATTTAATTTATGTTTTAAAAAATCTTAGTTTTTAAGTTAATATTACTAAAACTTTTTGGAGCAAATTTTTTCGTTGAAATCGGTCTAGTTGTTTACCAGAAAGTCAAAAATCAAGAAAAAGGCTTTAGCTTTATGATAGGAACCTTAAATAACTGTTATAAAAAAATATTTATTTTTATTTTAAAAGAAGAATCTTATGACCGACAGAGTACATGTTTTTTTTAAATCAAAATCGTTTGAAACGTTTGGAGAAAAACGTTCATAAGGCAGACACCAGACACATTTAATTTTGATCATTAAAAATAGCACTGGTCAACAAGGTTTTTGTTAGAGCAGCTAAAATATAAATTTTTTTATAGGTTTGTAAATGGAATGTAAATGGAACGTTTGTGTCAAAATTTTAAAGTGATTGGTAAAGAACTTTTCGAAATTTGCTTTTAAAAGCAAATGAACACGAGATATACCAAACACGCTGATTTCAGATTAAGATTTCTCGAAGAAGAAAAGACATTAAAAAGATTTAAACGGATTTGGATAGACAATACTTAGTTCTTTTAGAAACCTTTACAAATTTAATTTAAGCAAATAACCAAACGCTAAGAGGTGATAGAATTTTTCTGACTTCGGATTCGAGCTCAACACACAAAAAACCTATAGAAAAGTATATCTTGCTTTATGTAACAAAAAAAAGTTTAATTTTGTTGACCAGTGTAATTTTTTACCGACTTCTAAAAATGAGGAGGTATTCATATTCAATTCGTCTGTATTTTTTTTTTTTATGTTTGTTACCTCATAACTTTGGACTGAGTGAACCAATTTTGATAATTCTTTTTGTATTGGAAAGCTGGTGCCCGCAGTATGGTTCAGTTCATTCGTTCAGTTCTATAGAAACTATGAGAAAAACCATAAAACCCAGTTTTATGGCTATGGAAGTCGGTTTTGTTTTTTTTATAAAAATGATTATTAGAGAATGAATGAAATGAACTCATGGCTTCACGAAAACCAAGTGATTGAATAACTTTAGGTTTTAAAGGCAAAATTAATTTCTGGAAGTATTGTTTCAAAACATTTTGAAAATATTATTTCCTATTAAAACAAAATTGAAAGACAAATAATATTTTCTAATTTTTAATTGTTTTTTTATAATCAAATTATTCTTAAAAATGTAGATATGCTAAATAAATATTTCATCTAAAAGAAAAACTACAATAAAAGAAAATAATCTCAGCTAACTTCTACACTTTCGTCATTTTGAATTTCAGTGGTCCTTCAGGTGCATACATAAACGTAACAGCATATTCCAGAGGTTCATGTTTAAATTCCAACTTGTAGTTTCTTATAAGCTGTAGAAACATAAAAAAAATAGTTATTAAGGTTTTAAAAAATACCATCTTCAAAATCTTACTTTTGATAGTAAAATTTGCATTTCTAAATCAGCAAACCTCCGACCTAAGCACATGCGGGCACCATAGCCATATGGCAGTGAAGCAAATGGATGTAATTTTCCTTCACCTTGATTTGCCTTCAACCAACGTTCGGGTTTGAAAGTTCCCGCATCAGTAACATATTCTTCCATATTGCCAGTAACAATTGTTGGAAATACAGCTTGTACCTAAAGAAAATAGTAAAATCATTTCTATGATTCTGACTTCATGAAAATTAAGTAATCGTTACCCCTTTTGGAATTTGATAACCACATATCACAGTATCTTCCTGTAAAGTCCTTCCATTTCCAATTACCGTACTATAAACTCTGAAAACTTCTCGGATAAAAGCTTTTAAATAATGCATTTGGTCTAAAAGTTGAATTGTTAAAGGTGTATCAGGATTGGGCAGTACTCTTCTAAGTTCTTCACGAACTTTTTCTTGTTCTTCAGGTCGAGTGGCCAATTGGTATAACATCGAACAAACTGCCATGGATATCTTAACCAAATATTCAAAAAGCATATTCGGAGTTTTTGAAAAGTGAAAATAAGAAAATTCAAAAAGTTCTACCGTGTCAATTCCAACGAGAATCAAATCCAATGCCATAATTGTAGCGATTTTCTCGTCTTTTTCCGAAAGGATAACCTTTTCCAAAAGAGAAGGTTCTCCAGTTTGGGTGTAGCCCTCTGACTTCATACGATCGGTGGCACTTTTTATGTATTTCATACAAACTCTGAAGAAGATTTTTTATCAAAACAAACCTCTGTTAAATGTTTTAAACAACTTACTCAACAAAGAAATTCATATTATTCACATAACGCGTCCATAACGGTGTTGGAAAATATCTCCAAAATGGAGCTTTTAATTCTAAAGTTGCAACATTACGTAACGCATATTTGGCAGCATTGATAATTTGTTGAGGTTCTGAATCTTCAGAGAGGTTTGGTTCTAAACAACCTAAACGAGCATCAAGGGCAACACGTCCAATACCTGAAAAGTTTTGTTGGTCAAATTTTATAGTAACGCAATAAAGACCTGGGCCTAATATTTTTTCTTACACTCCAGAGACCATTTATGAATTTCATTATCAAAATCATCAGGCAGTTCAGAATTTTCATCAAGTAAAGTCTCACATCTTTTTAAGAAATCATTGGTAACTTCTTCCAATGGATCTAGATATCGACGGACTGTTGATAGCTGAAGGACTGGTTTTTGTACTCGTGATCGGAATTGGCGCCAAGGTTCTCCGTGACTGAAATAAATTTCATATAGTTTAATAAGTTAAAAATTTGAAGGATTAAGATAACAATTTAAGAACATACACTCCAACAACTCCACCTAAATCTCCGAAGAAATCCTTCCGTACTACTGATTTGTATTTAACTAAACTTGGCATAGAGGGTCGGAATGGTGTTGGCCCTTCATTTCTGTAGCACTGAAAATACAAAAAAAAAAATCTATTTTTGTAAATAAAATACTATAAAATGAAATGAGAAAAATAAATAACAAAATATACATAGCTATTTGAAATTGCGTTATTTTAAAAAGTGACACACTTCATTTCCAAAAAATAATGCGCGTTATTTAAAAAAAAAGTGGCTCAAGTTACTTTCAAAAGTGACACGGGTCATTTTCACTAGAGACGAGCGTTATTTTCAAAAGTGACAAGAGTCATTTTCAAAAGTGACGTGAATCTTTTTCAAAATTTTAGTGGCATTATCTTGATAAAAGTAACGCTCGTAATTGTATAAAAGTGACTCGCGATATTTTTTAAAGTAATTAAAATTTAAAAGTGACCTACGTCATTTTCCAAAGTGACGCACTCCATTTTCAAAAAGTAACGCGCTATATTTTCGAATTCAACTTATGTCGAAATGAGAAAAATGAAGAAAAAAACATAACTATTTGAAATTGCGTTATTTTAAAAGTGATATGCATTATTTTTTAAAGTGCCATTCGTCATTTTCAAAAGTGACACACTTCATTTCCAAAAAATGATGCGCGTTATTTTTTAAAAAGTGACTCAAGTTACTTTCAAAAGTGACACGGGTCATTTTCACAAGTGGCTAGCGTTATTTTCAAAAGTGACAAGTGTGATCATTTTCAAAATTTGAGTTGCATTATTTTGATAAAAGTGACGCTCGCTTTTTTCAAAAAAGTGATCTGCGCTATTTTTAAAAGCAACAGTCGTCAATTTAAAAGTGACGCACGTCATTTTCAAAAGTGACGCATGTCATTTTCAAAAAGTAACGCGCGTTGTTTTAAAAAGTGACTCAAGTTACATTTAAAAGTGACGTGGGTCATTTTCACAAGAAGTGACAAGCGTTATTTTCAAAAGTGACGTGAATCTTTTTTAAAATTTGAGTTGCATTGATTTGATAAAAGTGACGCTCGTTATTTCAAAAAAATTACTCGCGATATTTTTAAAAGTAACACACGCCACAACACCCACGTTTAAAAGTGACGCACGTCATTTTCAGTTGTGACGCGCTCCATTTTCAAAAAGTAACGCGAGTTATTTTAAAAAGTTACTCACATCACTTTCAAAAGTGAGGCACTTCATTTTCAAAAGGTGACGTGCGTCTTTTTCACAAGTGACTAGCGTTATTTCAAAAGTGACGCTAATCTTTTAAAAGTGACGCTCGTTACCTAGTTAATGATGTGAATAAACATTTCCTTCAAAAAAGGTTTGGGTGAAAACTAGCACTAAAAAACTTTAACGATCGCTGTCGGAATCTTTGCCGTTATTGTACTGTGAATATATTTTTTTTTTCAGTGTAGATAGAAAAAAATTTAATACCCAACAATGTATGTAGCTTCCTATGTATATAAGGAAAACATTATTTATTCACTTGCATTCCATAAATAAAATTATTCAATTTTATATATTTTAAGTGAGAAATATTAAGTGCGTCTCTTAACTGTATATATCTTAATAGTTAGCATGCAGCCAATTCATCAGGGAAAACATGTTTTGCATAACAATAACTCTCCATCAGCTATTATCTACTCGAATTTTATTCATAAAAATGCCAGATGTATAACTCGGAGCTTAAAGAGTATTTTCTTTATATTTTTGCTTTTGGCATTGAACTTTCTACCAAATACAAAAAAAAAAGAAAAACACAAATAAATTAAAAATAATTGGGATTGGTCATGATATTTGATATTGAGAAGCTTTAGCTTTATCTTTGAATGAAATGGATGAATTTTGTTTAAAGCCTTTTTCAGGTCGCAGAAAAAAAATGTTTCATATGAACGCATTATTCAATATTTTTAAGATTTATTTTGCGTTTTTTGTCTGATACTGCAAGTTGTTATGAAAAAAGTTATTAGATTGTGAACTTTTTACCTTTTCAATTTCATCAACGTCATAGATAAAGAGCAAATCTGGTCGGCCTATTAATCCGCTAAAACGTACTATTCGTCCATATCTCTCGTGTAAAAGTGATGAAATTTTGGCAACATCGGAAATAGTGTACTGTCCAATTATTGGCATCATTCTAAAAAAAAAAAAAACAAATTATTAAGTTTTTGGGAATTTTGTTTAGTAGGTATTAATTTTCAAGTTACAAGTTTGAAAAATAAAATGATAAGAAATTAATGGACTTTATGAATTGTAAAAATTAAAAACACATTTCAGGTAAAAGATAAAAGCAGAAAAACCTTACAGAAAAAATTATATGTATTTACATTTCATTGAAATTCTATAAAACTTTTCTTTTCATCGAAAACAAAAATTTCACACTTACTATCTAAATGAATGCGCTGCAAGTAACTGATGTTTACCTCAATCATATTCTAAAGAAGTATTAATAAGTCACATCGACTTAAGAGTCATTTATTGCATAATTGAATTATTCAACGTGTGTATACGAGTATTTAAAAAAGAAAATAATAGGGGTATTAATGCAACTATGTAAACACTGGGTAGAGTAAGGTCGGTGAATATGGACCAGCAACCATATTTTTGCTAATAAAACCGATAAATTTAACGTTTTACCATTCTTATGAATAATTAAAAAATTCACTTTACGAATAATAAAAAATAAAATAATAAAAAATGCACTTTATAAAAAAATTAAAAAAAAAATATTATTGAAGAAACTCAAAAACCTTAAAAATAAAAAGTAGGAGGTACCTAATTTGGACCACTTAGAATTTTCTCAGAAGAAGGTGGGAAAACTAACTTAAAGTTAACTAAACTTCCAGTATCGGGGTTTTTAATTTTGTATAAAATTAATGAACGTAGTTTTTCGCTTTAAAAAGCCACAACATTTGGATCTAACCATCTCCATCGCTCTTTTTATAGCCTACGGATCTCAAGTTTTCCGTTTCGTATATTTTCTTTTGTTTTCAAACTCATAGCGTGAAGTTAAATAGAAATATGGTTATTAATATAACTGCGGTAGTATGAACTAATATAACCCATAAATCCCATAAAATAATCCATAAAGCCCATGGTGGTCCATAATTCCCACAGTATACATTGTTTAAAAATAAATTTATTTAAAAAGGAGTCGGTAATGTTTAGAAGAACTGTCCTACTTTGAAATAAAAGCAACATATTGGTGGTCCATATTAGACGCATGGTCCATATACGCCATCCTTCTCTAATCTTGGTAAAATAGTGGGTAAATAAGTAGTAAACCAACTGTCAAATCCATATTACGCATTTACCACTTTACCACTTTAACCCAGAGTTGCTTCGAGATTTCAAAAAATTAAACGCAGAGTTCAAAAATAAAAAATTCATGAAAATCAGTCAACCTTTTTTCTACCATTAATATAAGTTATGGCCCAAAAAAATGTCCATTTTTTTAATTTCATTTTTCTTGAAAAAAAAAAGTACAAATTATGGAAGAAAAACCATACCTATTGAGTTATAAATTTAACAATATTTACTTTTACAGGTTTGAAACCCAAATTTGGATTAAATTGTTTGCAAATCACGGTAACACTGTGGTTTATCTTGTTAATGCAGTGGTATTTAAATTTTTAAAGCAGATTTATGGTAACTCAAAGAAATAAACTACCTATTAATTAAAATTAATTTTTTTGTGATTTAACTTCATAGGAGACTTACATTGTTCCTATATTTTCAAAAAGGAATATCAGAGAGCGTTATTATACATAATGTATGATTTTACAGATATAACTGAAATTTGCAGTAAAGTAACGCAGTTGTTTGGTTTTGATCACTTTGTGTTTAAACTGTCATAAATATAGAAATATCATTCCAAACATATCTCCTCTTAGTTAAAATTTCAAATAAAATAAATCAAATGCATTATAAAAAAAAAAAACATGTGAGTATATTTTTTGAATGCACTTGTACAAAAAGAATGATTTTTTTCTTTTGCTATAAATACTCTTCAATCTTTATCACCTCGTCGTCATCGTTCGTCTCGCATTTGAATGCTAACTAGATTGTCAACAACAAACAAAAACGTTAAGTGTCCAAATGACACTCATGTCCGTTTCACTGTCAGGGACACTATGCTCATTCAATGGCAATTTACACAATTAATTTGTCAAGGCCATTTGCGAATGATGGATTCGATTGTTGGTACTAGTAATAGGAATAGCAACGGATAAAAAGTGTGAGTAACTTATCTAGGTAATTAAATGGTACATTACAACATGTAAAATGTAAGATACCTAATCGGACTTGGAGAAAAAGCAAGTTATGCTGGGTATTTTAGAAAAGTCATTAGGATTTAGGAATAACAAAATGCTAATGGATTTTTTTTTCTTTTCATTCACTTGTTCCTACTGTTTATCTAACCACAAACATGAATAACTTAAATTTGTTGGTTTTGGAAGATCTGTTGGCCCAGCCCACTTACACAAAAATTATTTGCCTATTGGCTTTAACTTATGTTTGTAAAATGTACATTATACAAGTCCCCGAACCGAAATGGTAAGGATCACCCAAACGAAAAAAAAAAATTTACATACCAAAACAGTCGAAACATTCATAAAAATTTTGATTTTTTTTCTTTTTTAATTGTATATTTTTTTTTTGGTTGAGATAGGCATAAACACTGCTCTAAAGAAAAAAAAATGATTAAATTTCCTTCAAAATGCTGGGCTCACTAAATTTTTTAATTGAAATTGCCCTTACAATAATCCATCTTACTAATTTAATAATAATGACTTTTCAGTGAAGTAGAAAATTTTGAAAAGTAAAAAAAGTTTTTATATTTTTGTTTAACTTTGACCTCGATTATCTTTCAAATGGTTAGATAAATAAAAAAAGTTAATAAGACCTTTTTTTGTGAAGCAATTTGTTTCCTACAAGAATATGTCATGAGCGTTTGATTATTATAATTTTTCAATTTGTTACAAAATTAAGAACAAAAAACGAATTTTTAAAGATTTTCTCGATTTTTGGACCTCAAATATCTACTAAACGGTTAGATAATTCAAAAAAGTGTATTTAACCTTTTTTGTAGAGCGTTCAATTTTCTACAAGAATATTTAAAAAAATTGGCTAAAAAGTCAATTAATAAAAAAATTATTTTTTTTTGGTAAAAGCTTGATGTAAAAATGGAAAATTGAAAAGCGGAGGACCTTCTCATTAAGATAAAGAGCTCATATTTGGTGAGTATATTCTAGAGGTGTCTAGCAATCGAGTTTTCGAAGTACCAAATCAAAAAAACGAATTTCAATTTTTTTGACCCACCCTACTAACCAAAGTGGCCATTTGAATCTATCTTTTTTACCGACTTCCAAAAAGGAGGAGGTATTCAATTCTGTATTTTTTGTTTTTTTTTTGTGTTTGTTACTTCATAACTTTGGACTGAGTGAACCAATTTTGATAATTCTTTTTGTATTGGATAGCGATGTGGTCCTATTTCAATTTCGTTGAGTTTTAGCCATGGGAACTATAAGAAAAACCATAAAACCCTGCTTTTATCCATGGAAGTCGGTTTTGTTTTTTGATAAAAAAGATTATTTAGCATTTTTAGTTTTACTCAAGTAAAACAGAAACATATACATATCTCCTTTATGACTTGATCGAATTTGTTCTAATTTTGCACAATTATACTAAATAATAATTTATTCTTAGTAATATTGCATTCCAAGGCAGGTATTTTGTGAAAATATATTCTTGAATCATAAAAACATCGAAAAGGAAATCCATTTTTGTAGTAGGTACTTATTACCTCTATTACATTTTTTTCTAGATTTCTCAAAAACGACTCAACCAATTTTTTTTTTGCGAATGTCATCAACACATTTATATGCAATGCATGAATATTGTTGCATATTAAAAAGTCGATTTACGGACGATGATTTTACGTGATAACGTCATAAGAAAATAGGTTGTGTGCTTTTGTTAAAAAAAATGATCTAAAAGTCAATTTTTTTAAATAAAAAGCTTACAAAACATAACGCAATTTGAAAGTTAAATATTTTTTCTAAAGAATAAAGCCATACTTAAATTTTTACAATGCGTAAAAGGCATAAAAATAATTTATATTATAATATATATAATAATAATTTTTATTGAACCGAGTAAAAAAAAATCAAACTTTTTTCTTCTCGCACCATTAAATCCATTTTTTTTATATAAATTTGATACCATCTAAAAGCTTATTGTTTCAGCTCAAAATATTCATATCAAACATGTCTGCATGACATCTACAAAAAGAGATAGAATATTTTGAACCCAATCAATTTTCATCAAAAAAAGAGAGAAAATCAATCTTCCTTTTTTCAATTACTTTAAAGTCCATTTTTTTTAATGACAACCTTAAAAAAAATCGTCTGAAAGCTTACTATTTGTCTTTTATATGACGCTTCAATAATATTTCTACGATGCCTACAAGAAAAGTAAGAATTTTTTAGAGCCAACCATGTCGAAATTTCAAACTGAGAATACGGTACTTCCTACTCTGGTGTCTGATCTTGGGCAACAGATATCCACATATGTTTTTGAGGTATTTCTGAAGTTTTTTAATTTAACATTGTGTAGTTTGTTCGAAAAATTGATTAAAATAAAAACCTACCCAAAAATACCCCTAAAAAAGTAGTTGTTTTTCAAAAATTCGTATTTCAAAACGCAGTGACATAAAAAAAATCCGTAATAAACCCCTAATCTTTTATTTCATTATCTTTTGAATGGCATTTTTCAAATTGTCGAAAAAAATGTCCCGTATTAATAATTACTACTTTTTCAAGTATCTACCTCATGCTTTAGTTTTAAAAAAACCATTTATAACTTGGTTTTGAAATTTTGTAAATGTCATTGTCAGCCTTACAATACATTTATCTATTGATTAAAAGGAAATTCAACTTTTCACAACGTCGTATTTAAAAAAAAGCCATTTTTTTTACAATTTTGTTTACCCCTATTTACCCTATTAAATGATGAAATTTTTAAAAATCCTTCGTTACTATTTAACTTTAGGTTATTATCGTTCAAATAAGCTATAGAAATTTTTTTCTATCTCCAATAGTTTATTTTTAATTTTTAATTGAAATTTTTGCCGCACTGCTAAAAACTTCAGGTGGAACGGGAGAAAATGGCGTCACTTTTTCGTGGATTCTGCCATGGTTCATAGAAGACGTTATCACGTCAAAATAATCAGAAAACTATTTAAGTTTACAAGGAAATTAGAACACTTATGAAAATTTTTATTACACAACATTATTTAAACATTGTATATAAACTTGTTATTGTAGGTACATACTTAAAATAAAACACCAAAACGAGTGATGACGTGTGGCGTCATCTGAAAGTTCCCTTTAAAAAAATAAATATAGTGGAGATTCTACAACAATATTAACTTTACTACTTGTTGAACTCATTTTAAACTTCTATATTCAAACAAAATCCAATAAATATTTTCTTATATTGAAGTTCATCACTCCTCAATTTATACATAAGCAAACAACATTTACATTAACATAACACTTTTTGTT
Source organism: Episyrphus balteatus (assembly GCF_945859705.1). Lineage (NCBI taxonomy): Eukaryota > Metazoa > Arthropoda > Insecta > Diptera > Syrphidae > Episyrphus > Episyrphus balteatus. The sequence goes on from NC_079134.1 coordinate 139,879,274, forward strand.
TTCTAAATAAAGATACTTTACGTATAGATACTAAGATACTATTACGAGAGTCTGAAGTGTGCTTAACTTGAGTTACACCTTTTGTTTTACTTCACATCCATTAAACGTAAACAATTATTTGCTTTTTGAGTAAGAAAAGTAAATTTACAGAAGATCAAGCCTGTTTTTTTATCGGTAGCTTTATTGACTGTCAATAATGTCTATTGGCTTAAGGATGCTCCAATTCATGTAAGCATATAGAGGAAATGAAGGCTTTCTCGACTTCTCGTTGAAGTTTCTTGGGTTAATAACAAATTGATAATTCAAACAGATTGTACAATAGCTTTCATTCAGTAAATAAATAATACTATACAGTCAATAAAGGATTGACACTATCACTTACATTTTTCATATTTCTTACACTTTAAACAATTTTTTCATCCAATTAAAATTTCCCGATTTGATGATTGGAATGTAATAATAAAAATAAAAGTGGAAGCAAATACTGTGTTGGAGCGGCGCTTCCAAGTCAAGTTAATTAACAACAAATTGTTACAAGATTCACAAGTAAAAACAGTCACCAGTGTGATATAGAGAGTGTTAACTTTTGGAGTAGAAAAGAAGAAGGAAACAAAAAGAAGAAGCAAAACGAAACAACAAAACTATTAAAATCATTCACTTGGATTCACAACTGTAATTTTGTGTATAAAATACAAAAGCTCTGATGTCAATTCCACAAAGAAAGTTGAATTTTTGTATCTGATTTTGTTTTTAAATTAGGTTAATTGTTTTTTATTTTACTCAAGTTGCGTGTTAAAAGAGGTGGACAAAAAATTTGTATTAAATTTTTTTTTAATAAAGAGAGATAAATTAAATAATGATTTATCTCTGTAAACGATCTTATGATAAATTTAAGTAATATATATAGATATTTAACACTTAAATAATTTACGGGCTTAAAAAAAATTTACAAATTATGGTAGATCACACCAAAAAACAATGCTAATTTCACTACCTGGATAGCTGCAAACTTTTCTTTCCTTTGAAAAAAAAAAACACTCTTCCACTTTGTTATTTTTTTATCAATAATCTTGAATCGTGTTAAATTTAACATTTTTACCATTTTATAAGGTTAACATTTTTTGCATAAAACTATTTTTTAGGGTGGTCTTATTGCATTGGATCTAGCAAAATGCATTCTCCCAATAAGGATGAAGGATCCCAAGAGTCTTTTAAAAAAAATTGGTTGGAATGGTTTTTTTTTCGCCTAAGAAACGAAGGGGGTTAAGGTCAACAACACAATAAAAAATTGTTTGTGGAATATAATCATATGACATATGTTTTCAAATGACATTAAAATAAGTCAACACGATTACTTTAAAAAAGTTATTTCCGATTGAACTTAAGGGTACTTGTTTTTTGTTTATTTTTTAAACTTGGTGATGAAAAAGTTTCGTTTTTTATAAAAACTGAGAATCTAAAAAGTCTGTAAAATTATCTTGAGTGAAATGGTGTTTTTTTTTAAAGAAAATATACAACTCAGAACTATATTATAATAGTACCAAAAAAAAACTATGAGAAAATGTTTCATTTACTACATGTAGGTACCAAAAATCTAAGCAGCCTATACAAATATTTTATGAGAAAGGGTGTTTTTTTTTTGGGAAAAAGATAAGGAAAATCAGAAATCAAGGGGCACGGTAGCGCCCAGCCAAGTTCTCTAGCAACTTTGGCACTACACCCTTATTTACAGGAAACAACTCAGGCCATTTTCGACCCCCCTCTAACTTCCACACCAAAGACGCTAGAAATTTGTTTACTTGGCAATTTTTGAAATAACTTTAAAAATCGGTAATTAAAAGAAAAATTGTCAAGAGAACAATCAAAATTTTATTGATACGAATTTGAACCCAAACTTTAGAACTTGGTACACTTTTACATCTCAGTACTTTTTGTGCCAGCATAATTTAAACATAGGAGAACTTGGCTCCTTTTTTTACAGTAATGTTTTTGTTATGATCAGTTCTTCTTGATTTTGTGTGCTTGATAGAGCCTGTTTTTTTGGATTTTATAGCTTATATTAATTGATGGAGGTTCTATAATATGATTTACCAGATACAATCCAGGACATTTCACTGATTCAATTAGCTACTTCACATTACGAACAACATGACGCTCCACCCCACTAAGGACACGCGTTTTAAGATTGGCTGATGAAGATTACGGTTATCATTGGATGGGAAGAAATGGACGTGTTCAATGATTTGCATATAGTTCTCCAAACTGCAATATATTGCCTTTTTTTATGAATAGGAGTGAAAAGCGTTACTCATTTGACATCAATAGCACTTCTTGTGGAACAAGAAGAATGTATTCTCCGAACCATTATTAAAAAAAGGGACAGTAGATAGAATTAATATTTCCAATAAAATAAAAAAAACGGGCTCTATTAAGAAGGTACACAAAATCAAGGAGCACACTTAAAATAATTGTTGTAAACAGAAATAAAGTTTAACTACAAAAATAAATTTTAAATTCGAAGCTATTTTTAACTTAAGCAAAAAAACACATTTTTCAGAGATTTTACCTGGTGCAGGTTTTCCCAAATATCATAAAATCTATAAGTATTGTGAACAAAATTTTTGTTCATTATTGTTTTCTTCATAAGAATAAATTTATAAAACACTATGTTTATAACACAGTTTTCGAAGAAATTCGGCCCCAAAGTCAAAAATTATCATGGGTAAGAAAATAAAATGCGCGACTGGGTCGCACGAACTTGCTCTTAGAGTTAAAGTTGCTTAAATTTTTAAGACTTTTTATACAGAAATTTGAAAAAAAAAATAAAATTCGTTTTAAAAAAAATAAAATAAAATCTGAAATCAAATTGCCCTCCAAAACAAGTATGCAATCGTTAGAGCCATTTAAAAAAAAAATCTAATTTTTTATGAATAATTTTTTGTAAAAAAAGTTTTAAAATAAAATTGGTATGCTATTTTGTAGAAATTACTAATCGGCATCTTAAAACAAAATTTCAAAAAAATTCAATGTCCCGTTTTCGAAAATTTGATTTTAAAAAAAAATTTTTTTTTTAAATCGAAAAATTATTTTTTTGAAAATTTCATTCTTTGTTTATGTTTTTATTTTATAGTTTCGGAGATAATCGGATTTGAAAAAAACGGTTCTATGGCAGGTACCGTTAATAATGATTTTCAAAAAAAATTTTTTCATTAGAAGATACACCTTAGCTTAAAACTAACATTTGATTTTTTTAAACAAAATCGTTAGAGCTGTTTTCGAGATATTTCAATTTTACTAAAATCGGTATATGACAAGTACCGTTATTTTTGGTCCAAAAAAATAAATTCCAAAGAACCCTCTGGAGAGTCGCCAAATAACGCTACACACCAAGTTTGACATAAATCAGTCCATCCGTTTAGGCTGTAGCTTCGTTTACACACAGACGGACTTCCGGGAACCACTTTTTTGGCATTCTCTACCATCGTAATGTCATGGAAAAATGTTATCTCAACTTTTTTTTTTTACGAATACATAACTTGATATATAGTACCTATATCGCAAGTAAAAATAATTCCATTTAAAAATTAATATCTGAGCAATAAGAAAAGATAATAACATTGCAGGTACAAAGAATAGCATTTCTTCTAAAGATCAAGACATTAATGAAGACTTTATCATAAGTATTAACGAAGTTATTAACATTAACATGAGTAAAGGCATACCAGAGTAAGCGTTTTCTTAAATCATCGCTAAAGGGTATCAACTTTGCAGATAGACGGTTACTGTAGAACTATTTCTTTCTTAGAATATACCCAAGAATCATCCTTCAAAATCTTCTTATCTCATCCCCACACGCTGTATACTAAAATTGCCTTTTCCAATTAAATTTTTCCAAAAATTACCAAAATTGGTCTGACTTTCTTAACAATTAATTTTTGGCGAGATCTAAGTTAAGCTCGATTTAACTAATCAAATTGTATGAGTTTATTGTAACACCTCTCTCTTTGTTTATTTATAAAACTAACCAACTTTGAGGAAGCTCGCTTCTCGGAAAAATTAGTTCCCTGCTTATGTATATCATTTTCTGCCTCATTTAAAAATCTAAATAGATGAATTTCAAAATATTAATTCAAAAATAAGTAAATTTTGTCAGTATGGGTGTTTTCATAAACGTCTGCCTAACTTAGGCCTGCGTTAGTCGTGTTCATAAAGTCAGATCTGCGATCAGACTAATTTAGTCCAACTGCAGTTCTGCTGTTCATAAACGTCAGCATGTCGTCAACATCGGGCAGATTGCGCAGCCAAAATTTTATTGCTGCAGAACTCAAGAAGAAATTTATTTGACTCTGATTCGATTTTTTTTTGTTAATAAATGTAAACATTGTTAAAAAAAAATTAAAAGCAAACATATTGATTAGGGTGGTGCAAAAAATGTTTCTTTTTTCATTTCTAGAAAAATTTAAATTTTAATGACACAGAAAATTTCTTAATCGTGTTTTTTGAGATAGTGAGTTTATATTAATTTTTTTCGTATTAGGGTGGCTCTAAATAATGTTATCTTCTAAAGTTGCTTGAAGAATTCCAAAAAAATCAACGTGGATATTGTTTTGACCAAATTATCGAAGAAAAAAAAATTACCATTAGGGTGGTTCAAATTTTTTTTTTTTTTTATTAATTACAAAAAAAATTATTTGTCACTGCAGAGAAAGTTTGTAAAACATAGGTTATGAAATATAATGTAAAATTGGATACGTATTTTCGAATTAGAGGGCTCAGAAAAATGCTATATTTAACATTTACGCTTGGAATTCAACCAAATTCAATTTAATTAATTTGGCATGAATTTAATAAAAACGCACTTAGAAAACTTTCTGTGCACTAAAAATCATTTTTTTTTTTCAAACGCATAAAAAAACTTTCTTGGACACCCTAATTAAAAATATTTTTTCCATAGATAATTTGTTTTAAATGTGAACTACTCGGTGTTTTTATTATTTTTTTTTAGAAGAAAGTATTTTTTTTTTAGCCACCCTAATGTAACACGGTTTACAAATTTTTCGTGTTATTAAAATCAATATTTTCGGGAACTGAAAAAGAAATATTTTTTTGCTTAAACAAAACTCATTCTGTGGTAATTTTATTATATTTTTTTTCTGACGTTTATGGACACTCAGTGACTGCTGAAAATTGTACCAACGCAGGCCTGCAAACATTCTGCAGAATTGGTGTGTTCATTAATGCAGCAAAGCAGAAAGACGATTGGACAGACGCAGATTTCCGACGTTTATGAAAACACCCTATACAACAGTCTCCTTAATAAAACAATTATTTCAAACTTAATTTCAACCTTAATTCTAGTTAGCACTTTGCATTGGTTCCGAAATCATATTAAAATTCATCTGAGCAAATCGACCTCAATTCCTTTTAGCCAAAAACTTCATTTTATTAATCCACACCAAACTGTATATCCAAAAAAAAAAAACAAGATCTTGCGACGACGATGAGAATTAATTAAAAAAAAAAGGTATAAACTTCCACATGTTGTCGAAATTCATTGAAGGAGAACGAACACAAAAACGGGTTATAGCCAACTCAGAGAGAGAGATTGTTAAAACATTAAAATGCTTAACCATTAAAATGTTCAAAAAGAATTTTATAAACTTACCGCCATGTATTACCAAGAATTGGTAATGGTTTTGGCCCAGGTACTTCATTGTATGGCAATGCATTTTCCCATTCTTTGCTAGATGAAACATCTGTGGCGCTAGAAGCACTAGTTGCAGTTGCAGCATGTGGGCATGTTGTAGATCGCTGACGTTGTTGGGAAACAAGTGAAATTTCGGGAAAGGTTGTTGACAGTAGGCATTTGGTTTTGTTAAAAATTGGTGAAGATCTCATTGTGAAGACTTTTTGTCACTAGATTTTTAAAACTAGGTATTTCATAAATTTATCAACAAGAACAAGATTTTCTATCTTTGGTCGTACCTTTAAATAAAAGAATAAAACTGAATGAATAAAAGTGGAAATGAAACAACTCGCGTTGTAGTGCTGATTGGAATTCACTTTTTCACTTCACTTTCTTTTTGCCGAATTCAAGATATCAATTTGCATTCAGATATAAACCAATCGCGTGCAGGTTAAAGTGGATAGGAAAAGTATCTTTCGGGGTGAAGTAGTAAAAGTATCTTTTGAAGCTAAAAAACCCGTTAACGTCCACACACTGCCATCGACGCTTTTCGACTGAATACCATTCAAAAAAAGACTTGAATGCTTTGAGCCAAAATACAAAAAATACGTGCATAAGTTGGCCCGTGCTAATGTTTAGTATGTTACCAAATCAACAAGTTTCAGTGACTCGCCCGTCAGATCGGGCAAACAAGCTTTTTTTTTCGTCAGGTACGCGCGTAATATCAACAAAGTTGAAGTTAACTTGTTGCTTTGGTGGTCCGGTTGGTTCTAAATTTATGTTGATAAGTTTGCAAAGAAGAGTATCTCTGATGAATTGAGAGAAAAAATGAAGATGAACTTGTGTATATTTTTTTGAGTAGTTCGATGGTCGAGTTAGATACATTTCTATTCGAAAGCTTTTATGGGAAGTATTCAAATTAAAGCAACGTTATGCACAAATACACTTCGCATCACGAAGATTGGTTCAGTTGTACAAAAAAAATTGAAAATTATTTGGTCCAAGTTAAAATTTGTAAGAGTTTAATTTAAAAAAGGGTCACTGTGGCGTATTCGTAATATTTTTTTTTTCTATTTAAAAACATTAATGGTAAAGAACATAGTTTCTTATTTCATAGAGTTTAAAGCGACCATTTGATGTCTCACTAGATTGATTTAGAGGGCATTTTCAAAATGCATTTTTTTCGTTACTGATTGTATTTTTTTTTTTCGAAAAATTCAAAAACTCAATTTTTGAACCAAAATGGAGAGGCCGGTTCACGCCGAGCTCATATCTTTAATTAAAAACTTGTTTCGAAGCCTGAATCCAAAGATGTCTGCTTTCGAGATCCGAAAAGAATATGTTCGGGTTCAAATAATTCTGCAACCAGACCTCAAAGGAAATTTTGGTTTTGATTCATTAATGAAGCTCAAAGAGACCTTTCTTTTGATGGGTCAATCGATTGATGTGGAGGAGATTTTTCAAAATTCATTTTTTTTTCGACAAGAGGTACCCCTTGTATTTTTTTCAAAAAATTGAAAAAAATAAATGTTTAATTTTTGTACCCAAATTGAGTGTCCGGTTCACTACGAACTCGTATCTTTTATCAAAAACTTGTTTCGAGTCCTGGATCCGAAGATATCTGCTTCCGAAATCCGAAAAGAATATGTTTGGGTTCAAATAATTCTGCAACCAGACCTCAAAGGAAATTTTGGTTTTGATTCGTTAATAGAGCTCAAAGAGACCTTTTTTTTGATGTCTCAATCGACTGTTTTGGAGGAAGTTTTTCAAAATTCATTTTTTTCGACAAGGGGTACCCCTTGTATTTTTTTTCAAAAAATTGAAAAAAATAAATTCTTGATTTTTGTACCTTAATGGATTTGCCGGATCACTACGAACTCATATCTTTAATCAAAAACTTGTTTCGAGTACTGGATCCGAAGATATCTGCTTCTGAAATTAGCAAATTAAATAAAACACACAAAACTTTATAAATAAGAATGTACATTTATTATTTAATATTTGTTTTGGTTAATATTTCCGTCAATTGTGTCTTGTTTTTTTTTTAACTGTTTTTGTTTTAAAATTTAATTTTCATTTTTAGTTCTTATGTTAATTCTTAATAACTATACAAATTAATAAAATAATATTAAAATAAAAAACAAACAAAAAAAAATCTTTGGGATAGTCCCATTTGTCTCTTGGTCTTCCCTTATACATACTTTCACGTATACATTACATAATAAGTAATTATAATAAAATTTTTAATTAATATTTCGCGCAATTATTCATTTTTTTTTTTTAATTTTCGTTAACAATTAAAATTTTGTTTTGTTCGATTTTAACTACTTATTAGAAGGAAAAAAAAATTTTCATTGTTTCTTTAATCGATTTATTTATATAGAATAATTTTTAAATTATAAATACACAATTAGTTTATTTTTTGTATTTCTTTCAACATAATAGTTTTTTGTTTCTTCTCTTTTTTATTTAGCTTTTATGCCATTAAGTTCACTTTATATTTTTTGTTTGCTTTTATAATTTTTTTGATTTCTATTTTTTTTTTTTTTTTTATATTTATAAATCTGTACAAAAATGTCTTATAGATAATAATAATATTATTAAATTGTTTAATTTATTTTTTTTTGTCTTAAAATTATCTAGGAAGAAAATTAAGAGAAAAAAATAAAGGAAGTGGTGATTTCTTATAAACTACATAATTATAAAGTATAATATTATACAATACATTTATTTAATTTTTTTTTTCTTTTTTCTTAATTTATTAACCAAATTATTTATTTTAAATAAAAAAAAGTTTTTAATTATATATTGTATTTTATGATGTTAAAATTGTATTATGAATGAACAATATTATTAAATGGCACAATGATCACGATGGAGTGTTTCGATTGTAAAGTAAATGAAAAAAACATTATAATGGCAAATAAATATAAACAAATTAATACAATTTGCTATGGGACATATTTTTTTTTTTTAATTTTTTGATCATCGTGATCGAGAATTATACATAATTATATGTATTGTGTGTTTATTAAATATAAAGAATGACAAAAAAATATACAAATATAAAAAAAATTTATAGGAAAACTTGATTTTTTTTAAATTTTCTTTCACAAAATTGAATTTGTGGGATTTCTTTCAACTAACGATTTTTCGATAGTTATGAGAAATTCATAGTAGGTTTCAGGGTAAAAAAATACATCTAATTTTTAAACGTTAATAAGTTATTTTTTATGCATTGTAATAAAAATTATAAATTGTCTACATATAAGAGCTATTGTGAATTTCACCAGGAAAATTTTTTACCCGAAACATTTTCGTTCGCTTTGAATTGTAAAAGCTATTGTTGTTGTTGTTCGCTACCAAAATGAGAAGAGAAGCTAATTCCATTTTCCGGGTGGAATTTTGTTCAAGTGAAATATTATTTCCTTTTATCCTATTGTGAATCTTTTTGCTCGTAATATTTTTTTCTGAATGCTTTTTCAAAAATTATTTAGACCTATTGCGAATTTCACATGGAACATTTTGCCCTCAAAATAAGGGTATCTATTAATTCACATTTAAATTGAAAAAAAAAAAACACAAAAAAGGCGGATTTCTTGTACGTGAACAAATTATAGCTCAGAATTCACAATTAAAGAAGAGTGAAATTCATTATTTCCGGGTGAATTTTGTTCACGTGTTATGAATTTTTTCCGAATGAAATTTTCGTTTTCCGCTTAAATGGTGATTATTTTCACTTGCAAAATTTAAGTGAAAAGATTTTCAACAAGAGAAATTTGTTGACAATTTTTTCCTTGAATTAAAATAAGGGGAAAAGTTAAATACAAGTTGTTTGGATGAAACCTTGTCCACGTTTTACTTAAAAATAGTGAATTTCGGATAAAAGTTTTAGTTTGAAATGAAATACGAGTCAAATTAAATTTAGCTTAGCGAACAAAAAAAAAATTTCGCGTGAAAAGTTTTCAGGCTGAAAGCCACAATGAAAAATGTACGTTTCCGTACGCCTGCCAAATTTAAATAAAAAAAGATTTGTAAGCAGTATGTTACCAGATATTTTAAATGAAAAAAGTAAGGGAAAAATGAAATTTAATTTTTTTCTTTTTCACGTGAAACTCACAGTAGGAATGAATGAGTTAAGTGAAAACAAGCTACAGTAAGGAAAGGTTGCAAGGTTTTTTTTACTAGATTTCATTTGTATTTACTTAAGGGTAAATTTTTTGAAAAATTTCGCAGAAATTCGCAACAAGATATAATTGAAATGAAATGTTTTCGAGTGAAAAATATTTTCTGTGAAACGTTTTTCACGTGAATCTGACTGCGACAGGACAGATTTGTTTCAATCAGAAATTTAAATAGGACATGAAGGTTCTTGTGACGGTATTTTTCATAATGACAAAATGAGAGTTAAGATTTTGGATTTAATTTCAAGCAGTTTTGGGAAAGAAATATAATCATTAAAGGTTTCCCTAAACGGATTATCTTTTATGGCTAAGAATAGAATTTACAATATTCACATGCAACCAACAGTTTGGCAAACAAAAATTAAAATAAGAAAACTTTGTGTATGATTGTGTTAATGACAGGATTGTATTGCATTCTTCAAGAAAAAGAACGTTAAAACCCTGAGAGAATGTTGGAATTAAATTGAAAAAAAAAAAAAAAACAGAACTTTAAAATATTTTTAATTCAAAAATGATTTTAAATTCGTATCGAAGGAGTGGATAAAACAAAAAATACACAAATCAGGATTTTTCTATTTTAAGGAGGAATTCTATGTCTCACATTCTAAAGGACTTTTACCTCGTAAGTTTTTTAAAACCCTACAAATTCAATTTAAACAATAATCTTATCCTTTTTAGATTTAATTTTATGCTTTTTTTTATTTTTGTTTGTAGTTGTTGTTGTTTGTATTGTGTATAATTAATAAGACTTAATATTCTAAAGTTAGAAATGAAGTTAGTGAAGTTAGTTTTTTTTTTTATAATTCTAATTTAATTTATAAATATTTACAAGTATTTTTGTGATTTACAAACAAAAATAAAGAAAAAAAAATATTTTTAGTCACATTTGATTTGAAGATATAAGTAGAATTGTTTAAGCAGTATGTTTTTTTTTTTTTTTTTTGTAATAAGAAAAAGAATATTATATAGCTTTTTTTTACATCACATTTATATATATTTATTTTTTAAATTTATTTAAAAACCCCGTCTCATTTTATATTAACACAATAATGGTTGGTTGTCTCGATTTCAAAAAAACTATTTTCAAGTGTATTTTTAATGTTTTCAAGAACCGTAATATATCATGAAGACATTTCAGACATTTTTTAAAAATAAACTTTTTGATTTATTTTGACGAAATTTATACCAAATTTGTAAAGACCTATACAAATTTGTGTACATTTTAAGAGCTTTAAGATCTTATTGGAGTTTTTTTTTTTGAAACTTTCACTTAACAAAAAACAACAATGTATTACAAGATCCAACACAAAAAGCTCATTTTAGAAAAAGAAGGCTTCTTTCACTTATGTGAATTTTTTTTTCACAAAAGCTCTTAAAAGAAAACAATCAAATTGTTGAAAAGGTATCAGATATCATTATCAGAACTCATTTCATGGACAAATTTCTGAACACAATTATATAGGTGGTATTTTGTTAACACTATCTATAAAAGAATAATCTTGCAACAGAATAAAAAAATTATTGAAAAGCTCTGAAAAGGGGAAAAAGCTCCAAGATCAAGAGTCACTGTCAGAAATCACTATACAATGAATCTTACATCCTTAAAACCATACAATTAGTGTTAAGGATGTAAAATTGTTTTTATAACAGGTTCTGTTACAGGTACTTTTAGAGCTTTTCAACAATTTTTATACATTTCGAGCTTTTTTTGTTCTTTGATTAAAATTATAAAATTGGAACGAAGCTTCAAGTCCGTTTGATTGCAGTAAAACTAAAAGTGTTAAAAAATTTTAAAAGCTTAAATCTTGCAAGGATTGTAATGTGACAGTAGACTGCCAAAAAATCTTGTAATTTTATCAACTTAATAAAAAAATAAACATTTTTCTAGAATTTGAAACATTGGCAAAAAAAAAAAACAGCTTTAGATCTAAATTGTTTTGATTTTGGAAAATTGCCTATGGAACACACATATAAAAAGAGCTTTATTCGGCTTGATCGATGTAATCTGAAAAGCTTTGGTAAATAATCTCTCCACACCGAAAGTGTTTGGATATTTTGGCTGTTTTATAAATAGCTTTTAGAATAAAAATTCTTTAGATTCGTGAACTCAACATTCAAAAAAAGTAAAAAAAAAAGAGAGATTAAAGCTCTCAAGTTGAGACCATTTAACTTGATTAATTTATATTAAAAAATGTGTAAAATCAACTGCGACATGTATTGAAAACAATGCTGGATACAAATACGAGCTTTAAAGCTAAAAAGCTTCGTTTTTTTTTTTAAGAAAACGGCGCGAATTGTGTCCCGAAATAATTTTCAAAAAATTAGCAGAATCTTTTAACGAAAATGTTATACGTAAACAAAGCAAGGGTTTACATACAAGTAAGGAAGCTCTATAAAACCTATATATATCAGAATTGTGCATATTAAAGCAAAAGCTTTCTATCAAAGTTAAGTGTCATCAATATATGTTTTAAGCTTTTAAAAAAGCATTTTTTTCTTAACTAAAAACCAAACAAAAATTAATTGTTCCAAATAAGTTTTCTTACTGATTTTAAATTCCTATAAAATCATTTTCAAAAATGTCTTCATTGTATATAACGGTTCTTGATGAATAAAAGTTTAAATTAATGAATATAAAAAATTTATCAAAAATATGTGATAACTGACAAAACTATTGCTTGACTTGTAGGATTGATACTTTAACTTAGCAAAAATTTGAAAAACAAAATAATGATTACCAAAGGACATTAGGTGTACACTCTCTGGTCCTCTTTTATTTATTTATAACAACATGGTTGACGTGATATGCATGCATGTATGTATGTGTGTGTTTTTTTGTTGTGTTAATTGTAGTAGATCTATACGTTTCTGTCTCTCTCCCGCTAATATGGGGCAGTTCTTGAGTGCGTACATAAATTTTTATTATTTTGTTTAAATTCTATTTTCGGTGTAATTTTTAATTTTAATGTGTATGTAAGTTTTTCATCTACATGTCTAAGTTTTTTTTCTTTCGTTATAAAAAAATACCTGATTTACAACAGTTTTGTTAGTTTTTTTTTTTTATCAATTTTTCGTCTTTTTTTCAAAATAAATTGTGTCAGAAGTGGGATGGCATAAGGAAACATTTTTTTTTCTTCTTTTGTTCTAATAATAATTATAAATTTTTTTATAATAGTGCTCACAATTTTATAAGTGAAAAGGTGTTTCTTTTGTTGTTTTAAGGATGAATGGATGGATGTGGATGGGTTAGTGGTGGGGTAAAAGGGGGCTAATATTATTATTATTTTCTTTAATAAATTTTTTAATTTTTATTAATATCGATGTGTTAACATTCAAATTCACTGGCAGTTATTGCACTTAAATCTTTCATTAGACCTTCTAAATTGGCCATTTCTTGATTTAGCTCTTCGGTGGAAGTACTTGGTGCAAGTCTTTGTATTTCATCTGTTGAATGGGCTATTGATGAACAGCCTGTTAGGCGATTTGTGGGTGTGGCAACTGAGAATGATGGTTTTTTAAATGGTGAAGCGTTTTGGGGACGTATTGTAACTGATGGTGCTGTGAAGAGAAAACAAAATTAAATAAATTAGACAAACAATTTTATGTGGAAAATTTTTACTTTAATTTTGGATAATTAAAATTAAATAGCAAAATTGGATTGGGTTTTTTTTTATATTTTTCAAATATTTTTGCAAAGAAATAGTATCTTCGTTGCTTTTTTTTTAAAGGAGGAATAAAATAAATATACAGAGGTTTAAGGTCAAAGTTGTTTTTTTTTTTTTTTAAACCTATACATTTTAAAGCTTAGCTAAAGGAAAAGGACTTAAAAGTTAAATAGATTTGATAATATCTAAAGAAAAACGACCGAAAGGTTTATTGTTATAAATATCCGTAGTTTAGGATGATAGAAGTAAATAAAATGCACGACTGGGGTCGCACGTACTTGCTCTTGCAGTTCAAAGCACTTTTATGTTAGTCTACTTATAGATTTTAAAAGCTGGCTCTAAATTTTAAAAAAATTAATATTGGGGAAGAGCCGACATTTAGGGTAAAATTTTGTTAAATGAAAATTTTTTTTTTGTTATTTGACTTTTTTGAGAAAAATGCATTTTTATTGCCACTGCTTTAAATATTACGTATACAAAGTTTAATCAAAATCGTTAGAGCCGTTTTCGAGAAATTCGCAATATCGTATTTTTTTGTATGGGAAGTATACGTTCTAAACGAGATATAAAAAAACCAAAAAAAAAAACAACTTTCAGAATTCCATAAAAATCATCTGTACCAAATTTGAAGAAAATCCGTCCACCCGTTTAGGCTGTGGAAATGTGTACAGATAGACGCACAGACGCACAGACGGACGGACGGAATTGCGGGACCCACTTTTTCGGAATTCTCCATCATCTTAATGTTGGTTTTGATTAAAACCTCAATTTTTTTTTTCGACACGAAACCAATACTTGCCCTATAGAGCAAGTAAAAATCAGAAGTAGATTTAAACGAATTTCACTGTTTTTTTTTTTTAATTTGAAATACAGAGGAATGTTCAAAAATGTTAAAAACTAACACATTATCATTATTATGAATAAAAAAGTGGTTATATTGTTAAACACAGTATTGTCTTAGATTAAAAGCAGTCAACTCAAGGGGATACTTCTTGCTCCGGATAATTTTAAATATTATGAGCCTCTTTATGAGAATATTTTGTGGTACACTTGAAATGATTCGTGTAAAACGTCTAAACCTACCTACTACTTAAATTATTGGTTTCTGTTATAAATGAAACATTTGTACCAATTTTCATTGGTATAACATTTTTTTCCCAGTTTCTTGGTACTAATTCCTAATTTCATCATTTCTAAAAAAAAAAACACCCTCTCACTCAAGATAATTCTGTAGATTCTTAGTTCTTATAACAATCAAAACTTTTTCACCAACTTTAAAAAATTAACAAAATTTATGTCAGCTGTTAGGATACCTTTCTTATACATAACTCAACCCATAAAAAAACACCCTGTCACCTAAAATATTTTTAAGAACTTAATGAATAATTTGTTCCTGCTTTATATAAAACCTTCATTCCGAATTTCATCAGTTTAGCATATTTTTCACATTGGCTTCGGTTATATTTTACATTTTGAAGTAAAAAAAAACAAACACCCTTGTTTTTAATCGGCAATTACTTTTCTCAGAACAATCGTATTGACTTTATTTTTATGTCATTAGATTCCGCATCAAAAAATACCTTAAAAACATGTGTCATATGATGATATTCCACAAACTATTTTTTTCACCACTATTTTCCCTCCCTCTTCTCTGCGAAAAAACATCCTTCCACCCAATTTTTTGCTTCTTGGTTCTTATCTCAAAAGCAATCTTTTTGCCAGGTTTCATGAGTGTAACAATTTTTTTTTGTATTTGTTGATTTTATGTACTATTTTACCTGTACTAATTATAAAATTCAGAAACAATCGTAGATTAGCACCTGCATTTTAATTCTCTTAAACTCTTCAAATATGTGTATTAAGAAAAGTTCGTACACTTTAAGTACACATAAATCACGTCAAGAATACATGATATCATTTAGAGGCACTAATATCTCCTCAAAAAACTACTATATTTCTATCTATTTACAAATCAAGATGTTCCTTATTTTTTATTTTTATTTTTTTTTTTACACAGGGCTTATACAAGGACTTCATGGAAACTAGCATAACTAAAGACAAAAGTCAAGGGTCATCAGGGTTCTGAATCTTACATTTTGTTGTCATTTTTGAAAATTAAAATTTCTCTACACATTCTTCGTATGATTCATATGCCGCAGTCCAAGAAACTAAACTTTCCAAATTTTGCATTTTTTATGAATAAACAAATTAAAAAAATAAAAACAATTTTTTTTCACTTACTGTGCTTAGAGCATGTGGTAATAACCGGAGGCGGTACACCAGGTTGTGGTGGACCAGGAGTTCCAAAACTCTTTAGTGGATGTCCACGTTTTGATGTCTCCACAGTTGATATTGCTGTTTGGTATGGTGGATTGCTGCAAAACAAAATTAAAAACAAAAACAACTTTTTGTGAGTATTGACAAAAAACAACAACATCAATTTATTATTTATAAATTTAAATTAAAAATAGCACATATAAACATTCTAGGACAAATTAATGCGACGTCTTCTTCTTCTTCGACGTTTTTTATGCGTAAACCTATCCAAAGGTTTCCGTCTCGTTTGCAACCGTTTCAATTGCCTCTCTTGCAAAGCCAAATCCCTATAAGGTCTCTTCTCTTCATCACTCTTCGAATTCCATAACTTTGCACCTGTTCGAGCCAATCTCACAACATTCAAATTCTCATTGCATTGTTTCGTACGATGTCGAATTTCAGTTAAGAAATTAAAAAACGGATTTACAGATGCTTTGCCATTTTTGAAAATTTCCCTTTGCAATGTGCTAGGACTCATATGGACACGACGTCGTCGTTTTTCGGAACTTCCCAAATATCGAAATAATTCACAAAGCTTTTCATATAAAAAACTCATTTACAAGAATATTTTGGAATTTAATTTGCAGAAATTTTGAAAAATTTAATTAATAACATTTGAATAAATTTAAAATTCTCAATGAAAGATATAAAATTTCAAAAATAAAATTATAAACAAGAAAAATTTATTTGTGAAATGAAGTGAATTTATTTTAAAAAGATGACTGAGACGAGAAGGCTTACAGTGGAAGGCTAAGTAAAAAAATTTATATTCTTTGAATTCAATAGTTAAGCATCGAGCTTATTCCAGTTGGATTATCTAAAGCCCACTGCCAAAAAAGTCAAATCAATAAAGTTGGTAAGGCATGTGACAAATCGGAGCCTCGAATATTTCGAAAACATGCGATTTTAGAACGCAAACTTAATTTATTGAATTTTTAGAAGCTAACCTAATAGATACGTGTTAACTCACCTAAATCCATCATACATATATGGATGTTCTGGTGTCTGAGCCAAAGAATTATTCTGTGGCTGTGACAGGCTTTGTTGTGATAAAGTTGTATCCACACCCATATGTGGCCTATTTGGAATGTTATATTGCGTTCGTGGATATTGTGGTCGTTCCATTGTCGAATTTAAAGAAGTAGCTGGAATGGAAGAAATATTTCATAGTAAACGAATTTCTGTAGAAGACTTAAATTTCATTTTTTTTACTTACTCATATATCCTGGAACATAAGACCGTTTGTCTAGAGAATTTGTAACACAAGGTGGAACTGGAGCTTCGATATCGTATTCATGCAAACTTGGTCGAGGAAGTGTTAGAGCTCCACTACTTGATGCTCCATCGCTGCAAGCTAGAAACAAAAAAAATAATCATTAGTTTTTGAAATAGAATGAAAAAGGTATACAAAAATGATGGAATCCGAGTGTTTGAGAATTGATTTGTGTAAGGGGACAATTTGACCAAAACTATACAAGTTTCTGTCACGAATAGTCACAATTCAAGACAAACTTGAAAATGCAAACTGCTCAAAAAGATGTATGACGATAGTCTTTGTGGCTTGAAACGGAAACGGAATCAGGCTTACTACTTTTTAGTGGGCGCAAATGCTAGCATAGTAATCACTCAATGTTCAACCCTTCGTCCAAGGAGATCTGATGGCTACGAATAAACGAACGGAGACCAGATTGGTAATTTTGGGATTGAGGGTAGTGTCTTGGAAGTCTGTTTTTAAGAATCTGTGCGCCCAGAAGGGTCTGGCTACCCTTTCTATGCAATAAAACAATGAGTGTTATGAAAAGTGGGAACAAAAATGAAGATGCCGATTTGTTTTGAATTTCTGAACATAAAAATGGGAGGAACAACTAATACAGTTAATGAATTCCACATTCTCATAGTACGATTTATGAAAGAATCCGAAATTAGACTCAAGTATAAACTGAAGGAGATCTCTTGACGAACGGGTTTTACGGTTGAATTATTTCAGGGGAGTAATACAGCTAGTTATTTGATTTGAACAGTAAAAAAAAAAAAATGGACAGGCATGATAGTTTACCACGCTAAAACAATTAGGTGTATTATAGTTTTCAGAGAGCAGATCATTAATAAAAATGAGAAAGGCGGAGACAAAACGGAGCCCTGGGGCACACCTCTGTTTGTATTATGGGTTTTAGACTTGAATCCATCAACTACTACTTGAACAAGAGATTCAGCAATACCGAATGCTACCATTTCTGATGAAAGAGCTTGGTGCCAAACTTTATAAAATGAATCTTAAGAACTCCTGCAAGAGTACGAAAAAGATGGGTCCCATTAAACTATTTACCTGCTCAAGTGGTTCATTATAGGTACTTTTTGATAAAGTTAAACTGGTAGCAAACTGTCTGACAAGAAGGTAAGCTTTCTCGAAAGAACTATCTAAAGGATAGTAAACGTGTGTTGGAACCGAAGATTTATTAGAGTTTCGAATATTTTTTACAAATGACCAAACATTTTTCTACAAGTGGGACATTTTAGTGTTTTTTTCTGTAATCTTTGGTCATGCAAAAATTTGGTTTGTCAAATATTTGCGTTTTCTAGGGCTTTGTATGGTTTTCCTCAGTGGGGTAGCTTAATAAAAACGGAACCTTTTACCCTGATTACAACTCGAGTCAAAACATGAATTCTTTTTTTGTTTGATTGTTTTGATCATATTCGTGATAAAATTTCTCATTTTGGAAAAGATCAAATTTTTAATCATATCTGTATTGGAATCAGCGTCACCATCTAGAAAGCATAGTGACCAGTTAAAGTTTTTGATGAAATCATTGAGATCGATGCTTCAGACTCAGAGCGAAATTGCTGAGAGTATCATCGAGTTAAACGTTGAAAAAAGGAGGGAGACACTGACTTCTCAACTGAAAGAGCCATGCTCAACAGATTTATCAAAATCAAAATACATATAAATGATTTTTCCAAAGAAACCAATTAAGAACAGAAAAATGCGGGGTAAGCTGTAGACAGTCGGTGTTGAGGATCTGAAAGGAACACTTTCCCAAACCGTCAAACGTGAAAAATTATTCTTGAACTATTATGGCCAAAAACATCGATGCATCTGACTTACAAAAAATGAAATCAGACATGACCCATATAAATAATGGTGAGGATGATCTGGGTCCGAACCATATGAATATCAAGCTATAAATCAGTCACAAGATAGGTGCGGCGCGAAAGCAAAGAGCTGTTCCATTCGTTCGGAACTGATGCTTAGCTACAGAATGAGTTAAATGAATACACGTTTTTATTGGATCTTAGACGCAATCAAAAGTAGAGCACACACTTAAATTTTCTATTTATAAAACATTCCAACTTACCTGGAGTTGAATTATGATTATGCATTGGTTTGTCAATATTCTTCAATTCCATTTGATCATGATGTATCCATAGATCTGGTGGCTTTGGTACACCAACATTATTCTTCTGATAACTATAAACGTCGGAGAAAGGAACACTTTTTAAAGGGGAGCTATATATGAGTTACTAATCACAACCTACCTTTTCTTCGTATGCTCTGGTGAGCTTTGTGGCTTTTTGCGACACAAAATCACAATGACAGCCACAACAATAAATAAAATCACTGCCGTTCCAAAGATGATCATGTAAATAATCATCTCATTGGTGATTCCTTTGCTAATTGTATTAGGTTCTTGATTCAAAACCACTGCTCCAGTTGTGTGTGAGACTAAGGCAGAGAATGGTGCATTACCTTTGCCAGTGCGAGCTTGCACCTTGAAGTAATATGTAGTGTGTTGTTTCAAATTTGTTATAACCAACATATTGTCATCGAGATTGGAACCTTCGACGGACCAATCTCTATCACGTTTTGTGGTATCGGTGGTAAAGTACACACTATAGCCGGATATCTGGCCCATACTGTGTTTCGGTGGAAGCCATTGGATTATTACACTTTGAGGGTTATTTTCATCGGCACGAACTGTCACCTCTCGAGGTGGAGATATAGGAATGTTTTGAAGAGTAGTATTCAGAACAGACATTGACCAGGCTGATTCTCGTCGACCCTTGACAACTTTTACAGCAAATTCATACTGAGTATTGGGTCGTAACTCATTCAACATGCAATTCAAGTCGGTTGTGTTGTGCATCTTAAATCGACTGGATCCAGTGATGCCATAACGAACTGTATAATGCCGATTATCTGTAACATGTTGGTTCTTACTCAAAGTTGTGTCAATCCAATAGACAACAATTGACGTAGATGACATTGTTATGGCCCGTAAACCGACAGGCACTTCAAGAGGCAATGGCGCCTCAATAGGCTCTTCATCTCGAGTTTTGATATTATCATAAATCGGTGGCCCGTCTCCTTTGATATTTCGAGCTCTCAACGAAACAACATACTCGCTATTTGGTTCGAGTGACTTCAGCACATAGCTTCGTTCACTTTCGTTAAGTTCAAGAATATTATCATCGGGTATACCCTTGCCCCAACCAAGGACAAAATTACGAATTTTGATCTCATGTTGTATAGGTGGACCCCAATGCAATGCTATACTCTCAGCTCCAGTACGAACACCAATCCATACTGGTTTGCCAGGCACTTGAGTCTCATCGAGATCATTTTCTAGAGTTACAACACGATGCCATTCGGTAAATGGTCCAGTTCCATTAACTGTCATTGCAGCTATCTTGACTTGATATTCAGAATTTCGATCCAAATCAGTCAATTCAAAGTAACGAATATTAGCTGGGGTACTTTTAACTTCAGGAGCTTCTTTTAATTTACGATAACGAATCTTATAGCCAGTGATTTGACCATTTCGTTCTTCTTCAGCTGGTGGCTCCCAATGAACGGTGATTGACTGTAAGATAGAAGAGATGTGAGTCTAATTGAAAATAAGTGAAATGAAAATCAAACTTACCGTTGAACTTGTTACTTCTAAGGTCACATTATTTGGTGGTTCTGAAGGTGATGATGAATAAGTTTTGACTTTCATCTCATTCGATGGATCACCCATTCCGTTTTGATTAAAAGGCACAACGGTAATAGTATACTCAGTAAATGGACGCAGTTCATTTAGGATAACATTGTGCGATGTGCTGTCGGTGTACATTTCAGCACCACTATCATCCTAGAAAGACAAATTGCAGAGAAATAGAAAATTAGAATTTTGTATACTAAGTTTTTCTTAAATTCATTCATTGACATGCCAACTTTTATTGGAAAATTGGGTTTTGAAGAGACTGGCTTAACAATTTTGATGAAGTTTTCAGAATATTTCCTATTTTACAATGCCAGAATTCGTTTTGTGTATGGAAATAGATTTGGTAAAAAGAACTTTAGAAATAGTTTAACGACTGGTGCAAGAATGGGTTGAGATTTGAGATTGTTTGCCGGTGAAGACAAAAAGAATGGTATTATTCACTGAGTGTTAATAATGAAAGAACAACTAATATGGAGCTATTAGTCAATTTTTTCGTACAAAAGTGAGGGACAAATGTTGGAGAAAACCAAAAGGACAGGCTTGTGGTAAAACGTATAGCATCGATGTAGATCGAATACCATGTAACCCAGAAAAGTCGATTTTTCAGGTGAGGCGATTTTGTCCTTAAGCTAACAAGGTATTTTCCATTATAACCGGATTTTTTCTACAATAGAAGTCCGTCATTACCCAAAAATCGTGTTTTTTCTGGGTTACAAAGTATTTGATCTACAGCTATTAGTTGAAAAAAAAACTTGAGAAAAAAGGAACAAGAGGTTAGAAAAAAAAACTGCTCCAGAGGGTTGTGAAGGATTGAGAGATCAAATTTAGGAATTTGTAACGGTAAAAAAGCGATCGATGAGCAGCATTTGAATCAAAAGGGATTTTATGTAATGATTTATTGGAGGGCGTAATGACAAGAAACTCAACTTTTTCTTTGAATTAATTTAGAGTAATTACAAAAGAATGGAATAAATGATTATTGTAAAAATTGCAAACCTTTCCAATTTCAAAATGAGGTTTGCATAATCTTAATTAAGGCAGTCTATGATTTTAAGACAGAAACTGGAATTAGAGCCCAGAGAGGGTGAATAGGTTTGCAGATTAAAGGGATTGGAGAAGCCATGGAGGAAATATTTTTTTCTCGTTTTGCTCTTTAGGGAAAATTTACCAAGTTTGGTTGAAAACGGTTAATTATTATTGTGTTTTTGTTGATTTAACAAAGTGTATCGGAGAGACAATATTAATTCGGGGAAACAATTTTCTCGCTATGGCTTGGAAAAAATACAGTCCTGCAGATTATTTTGAAGGGATGTCAGTTGCTTATAGGCAGAATCTTGCCTTGGAAAATCAATGGTTAATAAATAGAATTGTCTGTATAAAGAGCGTAAAAGATTCCATCTGAAAAAGTCATGGCTAATATTTTTTTGGAAAAAAGAAAAGAAGAAAAAAGGAGACGAGAGTGGACAAAAAGACTATCTGCTTCTTTAAAACTAAGTTTCAGTCAAAAAAAGACATTTGGCGACGACTGCTTTACATAAACGTGGGTTCGGCACCTTGGATCTGCTGCCGCCTTATTTGGACCTTATGATTATATTATATTCCCCAAACTTAAAAAATAATTTCGACGAAAAAAAAAATTGCTGACAAGGAATAGGTGAAGTCAGCAGTTTCTGCCAATTTTGACAATTTTTTTCGTTAATGAATTTTGTGGGATCGGGTCAAAATTCTGGCTTCAAAATTCTGCTTTTCAAAATTCTGCTTTTTCAGCGAAAATTCTGTTTTTCAAAATTCTGCTTTTTTTCTATTCTGTTTTTCAAAATTCTGCTTTTTAAAATTCTGCTTTTCAAAATTCTGCCAGCATTATATTTGAACAAAAAAATTCTGCTAATTCTGTTTTTTTTTTTTTATAGCATATGCGCTGGCTAAAGAAAAATACACCTCATTAATGTAATTCAACATTGGTACTTTCCTAAATTTTTTTATTTAAGTGTCGCAAATATTTTTTGAAATGCATATACTGACTTTCTTTCAAATAAAATATGTATACTAATTGGAACCGATGTTGTATATTCCTTTTCTTATTCAAATTTTTGAATATTCATCTTTATTTGATAAATTAATAAATTTTTAGTTATTTTCGGAAATGTTTAATATTAAAAAACTTTTCTTAATATTTTCAAATTTATTCATTTATAAAACAAAAATTAATTCGCATATAAAAAATGACAAATTATGTAGGTAAGTAATCAAATAAGCAGATAATTTTTCAAAAAGATGATTTTACAGAATTCTGCAAAAAATTAAATAAGGGTTTGGAAAATGTTAAAAAGCGCGCGCTTTTTAACATTTTCCAAACCCTTTTTTAATTTTTTGCAGAATTTTGAAAAGCAGAATTATGAAAAGCAGAATTTTGAAAAATAGAATTTTGAAAAACAGAATTTTGAAAAGCAGAATTTTGAAAGCAGAATTTTGTAAATCAGAATTTTGAAAGCAGAATTTTGACAAAAGAATTTTGACCCCGGCAGAATTTTGACCCCAACCCGAATTTTGTATAAATAGAATTTTTTGAGCAGTGTAAAAAATGAATTAGGCTTAAGAGATTATGTTTCGTAAAGGAAAAATAAAGTGGAACACCGTTGTTTGTAGAAAGGTTCTAATATTGGAATTTTATATTTATTAGTCAGTTAAGTTGGCGTAAATTCTGTTATTTCAGGTGGCCAGAAAGAATCTAAAAAGTTAAATCAGCTATTGCATGGGATATTCTAGTGATATCGGATTAGCTTTATCTTAACTGAACAGATGCTCTTGATCATTAAAGATGCCAGTTCTGCACTTCTTTACGTATACCTTTTACAAAAAATTATTTTTGAAGTAGCCTGGGTTAAAAATGTATCCTATTTTCGTGACCTTTTAAATTAGATTTGCAGAATTAATTAACTCTAATTTAAATTATCATTGAAAAACTGCTTTTAAATGGCAACTATTTCGTTTTTGGATTAAATGTGCTACAAAAAGTATCGGCAGTGAAATATTTTTTCACTAAAACTAATCCTCTTTAAAATTGCTGTAATATTATTCATCAAAAGGATTGTAACCGCATTGAAAACCAACTTTTTATATCCATTTTATTACTATGTATTACTATTGTATCAACATTCAGGTCATTATTTATTTATTTTTTGTTGAGGGATTTAAAGGATCAACAATTTACATCAATTTGTTAAGCTATATAAAACGCAAACATTGAACACATGGGACAAAATACACAAAAAAAAAGAGCTTCTAAAATCTGTCTATCAAACCAATTTTAGGGAAAACAATCTATTTCCAATCGAAAAAAGCTAGAAAAACCAATTTTATAAAAAAACCAAAATGAAAAATCCAAAAACCAACCTCAGCATAATAGATGCGATACTTGGAAATAATCCCATTGGTGATGATTGGGGGTTCCCATTTCACATAAATCTCTTTGTGGTTCAACGCATATCCTTCAACACTTCGTGGTGGACCAGCAATATTCTCTTCCGGTTGTGTCCTCACTTCCAAAATCTAATTTAAAAAAATAAAAAAAAAAACACAAATCAAATCATTTGGAAAAAAAATAAGGTTTTTATACCATCAGGTATAGCTTTTAAAAAATCTCTTCTCTAGAATACACCAGAGGATTTAATTTAAAATAAAGGAAAAAAAGTGACCAAGTGGCTACCAATACACAAGATAATACCAAATACACAACACATATGGATATAAATATATAACTCACCTCAGATGACTCGCCAGGACCAAAATTGCTATTGCCGATAACCCGGAACTGATAGGTTTTTCCTGGCATCAGGGATTGAATGTTGACTTGTTGGTCGTCATGTGATTTTGTGATGATTTTTTGCTCCCTGGTTGGTGTGTGGGTGAATAAAAGAGAAAAAAAAAAAAAATAAATAAATATATAAAACATATTTCATGAATCCTTTTTGGATTAAAGGATACGTGCTGCTCCCCATCATCATCATCATCAACATCATGATGACGATGATGACGAAGGAAGCAAGCTCTGAGGTGCGGCAGAAGGAAATTATAATTTTCTCTCTGTCTGGACGTGATACAATTTCAAAAGTCTAACTGTCAATGGAGAGTATGGGCGTGAATACTGACTTTGGTGGTAGTTGTGTGGTGTGGCTGGAGAATGCCATTGCGCTGGAAGATGCAGCAGCAGTCTTTGAAATTAATTTTCCTTGGGGCTAGAAAAGGAATTTCAATTCGAAATCAATGATTTCCTGCTGCTTGCTTGTGCTCTGGCTGTTGCGCTGTCTGCCTTCACTTCCGAAACACTTTATAATAAAGAAAAGACCAAACAGAACGTCATTTTTCTCAAACCTCGAAACTTTTCTTTTGTATGGGGTTTCACTTCGATATAATATATGAGGAGTTTTTTGGAGTAAAACTTTCACTTAAAAAATTTTGACGATGGGGGAACATCCTACTTGTTGGACGGACGATGGGACTATTTTTGGCAATTTATCTCAATGAAAGTCTGAATAGTTAAAGCAGTTAATTTTGCTAAAAGAACTATATTTCGAGAGCGATTCCGCCGGCCGACAAAGGATGCCAGAAAATTCTTCGATATTGGAATAAATAGTTTCCCTTTCAATTGGACTTTTGCCCATTTATCAAATGGGAGACTTTGGTCGGTTGGAGGGTTGTTTGAAAGGAATCTTGCAGTCTTGCGAGGATATAAAAACTGAAGCTAGTGAACTTTTAATAGCTGACTTGGTTGTATTGGTTTGTTGTGTTGTGCCATTTGCTGATGATGGTATAAAACCATTTCAATGAACTTTCTTTTTGTTTGATACTATATAGAAAATGTTGGAAAGAAAAGACGTTTTTAAGTGATGGCTCTGCTGGCTTCGGTGGAAAGAGTAAACCATCAAATTTAAGAACAAAAGACAATTAAGGGCACAACATAGAGTAAAATGGAATTGAAACAAAAAGGCATTTTTCGAAGGGATGAAAATACCATAGCAAACCAATAGAAAGAAAAGTACTTCAATGCAGATAGATGTAAAGCTAGCAGCCAGATAAATGGTATCTAAATGCGGCAGAAACGATTTGCTATGCAGAATGTAAGCAATTGTCGGATTAGAGAAAAAGCTATAAAACTGAAAAAAAAAAAAAAATAAAGAAATGCCCTCTCATGAAAAGGAAGCAAGAATGTTGACTTTTTGATGTTGGGGGTTTATTCTTCTGTTTTCTTATTCATTTTGATATTAAGGAAAAGACGTGAATGAGGTGATGGTTTTTTTTTTATTCTGCTAGAGATGATGGTGATTTTCTTTTAAATTGTTTAGATTTTTTTAATAAAATATTTTGTAACAATTTAAATTGCCGGAACGAGTTTAAAAGAAAGGGTATATTTACATTGCAAAATATTCAATGAAAGGAGAGAGGGAGAAAGGGGTGTAGAGATTTTTTTAAAGAAAAACTGAAAGAAAACTTGTTCACTTCAAAACTTTGGACACATTTATCTTGTTTAAATAAATGAAATGTCTTTTTTTTCCTTTAGTTCCTTAAAAGTTTTGTTAAGCATTTTAGGTGAGTAAATTATATTAGATACACTACACATAGTTTTTAAAATTCAGTAAAGAATATATTTTGGGTTTTCAAGCAAAACAGATTGAAAGTAATAGTAGCACGTACAAATTCTTCAAAGCAATGTCTACTTGATATTTTGTCTAGAAACATGGCAGCCAGTTAAAATTGTTGGTAATCTGTCTTGAAAAGCACTTGTTCCAGATAAAAATGACGATTTCTAACAGTAAAAATGTTTATAAAGACTAGGATTTTCAAAAAGGATACAACCAATCAGTCAAATGGTTGAATATTGAAGCTACTGAATCAGTGATTAGTTGAGAGAAAGCGACTTTTAAGGCTTGAGGAAGTGTTCCTCAAATATTTTAAATAAGAAGTCACACCTCAAATTCATATACAAACAGCTAAACTTCAAGTTCTTTTCTTATTCAAGAGGAATATTACAGCATATTTGCAAAAAAAAGAAGAATTCTCAGGGGAATTGTTGACAAATTGACAAATAGACAAAAAGATGTTGTGTCGTATGTAATAAAAATGAGCTTAAGCTCTTGCGATCTATCAGAGATAGATCTCTAGAAAATGTACTGAATAATGAGTATGAGCCTTTGGGACAAAAAAATTATCCTCATAAATTTGGAAAAGAATGTCGATGTAAAATATCATGACGGTGGAGATGAGCAAGTTCAACCGAATTATTCAAAAAAAAATTTGAAATACATATCATAGTTCCATTTTCATTTTCAGAATCCATTTCTGGAAAGTAAATCAGTAGTTTCATCTAACAAATATTACTTTTTCCGAAGAACTTACTTCTAGAATCTTTTGAACACAGGGAAAAAAAAATCTTTTGAACGCAGGGAAGCAACACGGAAAAAAAAATTTCTTCGCAAATATGTAAAATCTTATGTTATTAGATAGAGTTTTGAAGGGGTAAAGTGTATAAAGCTATTTAAAAATGTCGATACATTATTATCAAAAATTTTGAAAAACACTGCTATAGATAATAGGGAAAACATGGAAGAACAAACAAAATTTACAGTAACAGTTTCAGAAGGTTGTTAATATTTTTTTGAATTTTAATTTTTAAGGTATTCAAAGCAATGTTTTAGAGAAAAAAATAATAGTTTATAGGCCCGTCTCCAATTCCCATTTTTACCCTTATTTTAATTTTTGTATGTCAGAGAGTGAAGGTGTCTATGGAACAAATATTCAACCTTTTACGTCTTTGGTCCGAATCCTTAAAGTGACTACCAAAGCAATCAGGTTAACAAAGTCGAGGCATGCAAGAACTACCTTATAAAATTATTTTTTTTTGTTAGTCACTTAAACAATTCAGACCAAAGACGTAAAAGGTTGAATATTTGTTCCCTAGACACCTTCACTCTCTGACCTACAAAAATTGATATGGATTTAAAAGTAAAAAAGGGGGTGAAGTTATGGAGAAGAGTCAACGAATTATTAATTTTATATCCTTTATTAATTTTTTAAACACTGTAGGTATTTAAAGTTTGGGACTTGGATGTTAAAACTTAAAAAAAAAATTGGCCCCTCTTTCGAACCATAACAATAAAATTTTAACATTTTAAATTGAACTTTTTGTACCTACTCACAATTTTTCTTTATCATCTTCAGAAATTGAAATAAACCGGTTAAAAATAAAATGCAAAAAAAAATGGTATGCCATTTTGTAGAAATCATTGATCAACACAAAAAAATCCAATGTAACGTTTTCGAAAATTTGATTTTTCAAAAAAAAAAAAAATTCAATTTTTTTTTTTAAACCCAAAAATTATTTTTTTATTGTTCACTTATGTACCTACATTAGAATTATATAAATGCTTTTTTACAAAAATTTTCGTTGAAATCGAATAAGTAGTTTCGGAGTAAATCGCATTAAAAAAAACTGTTATATGGCAGGTACCGTTAATAATAATGATTGTCAAAATAAAATTTTTTAATTAGAAGATAGACCTTGTCTTAAAACTTACATTTGAATCTTTTTAACAAAATCGTTGGAGCCGTTTTCTAGATATTTCAATTTTACTAAAATTGGTATATGACAAGTGCCGTTATTTTTGGTCCAAAAAAATTAATTCCAAAAATCCCTCTGCAGAGTTGCCAAATAACGCTACATACCAAGTTTGACATCAATCGGTCTATCCGTTTAGGCTGTAGCTTCGATTACAGACAGACAGACGGACTTCCGGGACCCACTTTTTTGGCATTCTCTACCATCTTAATGTCATGGAAAAATGTTATCTCAATTTTCTTTTGTACGAATGCATAACTTTATATATAGTACCTATATCGCAAGTAAAAATGAAGGGGTAAATAAGAAAAAATCACGGTGAGAAGGTATACCCCAATTTATATTTTAGACTTAGAGGAACAAAAAAAATGCAAAGAAAACCTTAATAGTTTTTATGATACCGCCGAATTTTCATCCAATTTGATGAACTTTGATTTTAAATTTGAAAATTCTGTGTTTAGTTGAAAAATGTTAAAGACCATTAAACTTTCTACATTATTGATTTAATGATATTTCTAACAAATTTACATTAAGAAATTTATCTAAGTAATTAATTTCTAATACTTTCCAATGATATTATGATT
Source organism: Episyrphus balteatus (assembly GCF_945859705.1). Classification (NCBI taxonomy): domain Eukaryota; kingdom Metazoa; phylum Arthropoda; class Insecta; order Diptera; family Syrphidae; genus Episyrphus; species Episyrphus balteatus. The sequence continues at coordinate 139,908,303 of NC_079134.1, forward strand.
TTAAATATTTGCCAGTTATTTAAATTGTTATTAAAATTCCGATACCTTTTGTTTTCTAAGGCTTTATAATCTGGTACCAATTTGATCTTCTTAAATAATATAAGAAGTACCTACTTGAATATAATAAAACATCTCAGATGCATGTAATTCATCTTGAAAATGAATTCTTCCTTCTAAGCACATCACTACTAGCTCTCTGCATACAACAAAACAACAACAACTATAAGACTTTTGAAGTACCTTTTCTCTTTCTTCATCAAAAAATTAACCTCTTATAAGAAGTTCTTGAGCAACTAACTTCTTCTACTACTTCCATTTTCTCTCTATTTATCTCTAAGGATCAATAAATTCGAACAGCTTATATAGAAACAGTCCATTTATATAGAAGCAGAACAAGTGGATTAATCTTCTTGAAGATATTTGAAATCTTGTGGTGCCAAGAGACTTTTGCTTTATAGTAGTCCAAAAGGAGTACAAAAAAAAAAAAAAAAAAACAATATTCATTTAATATAAAGAAGAAAAAAGTTTTGCCTGGTAGAGTTTTGTCCATTTATCATGAATGCAATCATAATAACACAAAAACACTATCTCTCCTACCTTTCTCCATGGCTGGCTCGGATTCTCCTATCTATATAGAAAAAGGTTTTGTTCCATATAATGGCAAACGTAAACATGCAATCAAATGAAGTTGTTCTTCGTCGTCGTCCTAGGTCCTAGTCATAGTCATATCGTTTTAACAGTCATAGTCGTTTGTATACCAAAATGCACCAACCAACCAACAGCATAGAAAAGGAAACGAAAAGACTTAAAAAATGCACTCAGGATATAAAAGCTTTCTTTTGAATTACCACACAATCTGATGTTGTGTGTGCTCTCGAGTTTGCTCTTTGCATTGAAATCGCCGCTGGAAATCTCTGGGAAATTGTAGAAATGTGTTTTCAGAGTTCATTTTTTTTTTTGTGTATTTCCGTGCAGCCATTCTCTATACTTAACCCCTTTTCATGGCTACATGGCGCTACAACATATACTACAGATATATATAATCCTTTTAAAAGGATCCAGCTCACGTTTCCACCCCCCCAACTCACTCCCACTCTCTCCTTGGAGATGCATCCATTTTGTTTATTTATTCATTTCCATTACAACACTCAGGCTTTTGCAATGGATATCAGTATAATCTTATACAGGGACTATACAAGTGTTATAGAGTGACTATAGAAGTATACAACTTACCTTTCACTGTTGTTCATCTTGTAATAAACTGTATAGGAGATGACCTCATCGGGATTCTTGACCGGTTCCATCCAGCTGATTGCCACAAATCTGGGTTTAACTATTTGCGCGACCAAATCACGGGGTGGTCCTGGCAAATGGTTTCCGGCTGCAGTCAATTGGCCGTCATCATCTAAATCAAGTAGTGAAGAGGATGAGGATAAGGGATTTTTTCTTCGAATTTTCTGCGAAGAGGAGGCAGCTGCCTCCTCCTGGCGTCGTTCGTTATCCTGTTTGGTCTTCCATGTGTTGAGAATCTTATTGGGATCGTCGCCACGTTTAAAGGCATTTATAATATCTTCGTTGCCAGTGATCTCTTCGTCGTCGTCGTAATCTTTGTCGACGTCATCGTCGTCGTCTGGCGATTCGGAGTTATCATCGTAAGTGTCGTCGTAGTTGGTGTTGTCGTTTAGAGCGATTTCAACACCACTTGGTATAGTAATGCCTTTGCCTTTGGATAAAAGGCTATCGAGTGCGCTTTTCGATAGAATTCGTGTATTATCAACAGACTTTGTTCGTACTTGAATTTCATCAGAATTATTATTATTGCCATTGCTGTTGTTGTTATTGTTGCTGCTGTTATTTCTATTGCGACGTTGTTTTGGACTAAGGGTTTGTAAGGATTTCGTTGTCTGGGATTGGGGTTTCTTCGTTTTGTATTTTTGCTCTGGTTTTTGAGGAGATGGATATGATGAATGAGGATAGAGATAAAAAAGAAAAAAAAATAATAGAAATAATATAAATGAAAATAAAATTGAAATAATAAACTTAATTGAAATAAATAGTGCAAACAACAAAAGCATTTTTTATTATATCTGTACAGCAGAAGTTATTATTATAGAGTTTTTATAAATTGGATTGATTTTAAGCGAGATACATTTAGATTTATGTGAATTTAAACTTATTTTATGATTTATTTTAACACTTTAAGTGCTTCTTTTTTAATGTATTTTTGTTTAAATTATTTATTATGCATTACAGTTATAATTATGTACAGAACAAAATATTAAATACACACAGGACGATATCGACATAAAATTTACAAGATTACACTTTAAACCTTTTTTAACATAGTCATTCTATATTATTTGACAAGAGAATTGAACTGTTGATTCTGTCTGAAACTCCTACTGAATACTTCTGAATTCTTAATACCTAGTCTTTTTTGATTAAAAAATAATTTTTTTTTACATAAAGAAAAACATTTCAGGCGTCAAAACAATAAAATATTTTTTATTGCTTTGAATTTATTAAAGTTTTTTAAGACTTTTTGATATATGTACCTTCATTCTTTAAGGTTATAAAGTGAATGTATTCAATTTGATTCATACTTTTTTGTATGACTTGAAGTTATAGTTTTATCACGGTGCAGGGTCAAAAATTCATAGGAAAAAAGTCCAAAATGGCCAGTGGCGTACGTTGAGTCGCCGGGGCCCCGGGGCAAGACTAAATTTTGGGGCCCCTTTGATATTTGGGGACCCCTTAGATACAAAAAAAAAAATACGTATACGCCATACATTTTTTTTTGTATGACTTATTTATTTTTAGGTTTATTTTAATGTTTTAATATGTTCGTAATGCACTTTGCTATACTTACTTAAAATGTCTACCATAAAAGTAGTAAATACTTGTACTAGGGGCACCCAAAATTAAATATTTAGACCCCTAAAATAATTTTTTTAGCTTAGAATTGATAGTTCTTGGGGCCTCTGCTCTGAAGTAATATGTACACATTTGATTTTCCATCATCACACATAGTTTATTTCTTTTGGGGCCCCTGAAATATTATTTTTGAGGCCTCAAAATTAAGTGCTTAGACGCCCCTAAAATATAATATAATTTTTTAGAGCCAAGAATTAAAAGGTATTGGGGCCTCTGTTCTGAAGTAATATTCGGAATGCCACCAATAAAATAATATTTTTATTTTGGTCCCTGATTTAATTATGTTGGGGCCCCGGAATTGATATTCAATTTTCTATTTGATTGTTTTTAACCACTTTTGAGGATCCTTAAATAATATTTGTCATACCATCAGAAAATTTGATGAATATTTTACATTTTAATTCAAACTCGTAACTCAATTTATGCTAACAGTTTCCATCTCTGTATTGTCTCCAGTGGGGGACTGGGGTCGGTCGGGGGCCCCGGGGCGCCGCACACTGGGGAAATTTGTATGGGAGTGCGGAAAAAATTAAATAAAAACTGAACCACTGAATAGATTTGGATGAAATTTTCAGGGATGACAGTTTTCGTCGTAAGAAATTATTATTATTCATTTCCGCCCACTGTAACGCCCTTTTAAAAAAATTTGTGAGAGTAATAAAGAATTCCGATTCTCAATTTAGGTACTTGTACTTATAGCATTTTTTTTTAAATTTTTTTTGTATTATTGGAACCACCTCACCGATTTTAAATACATTAAATGGAAAAGAATAACTCATAGTAGGTACTGTTGTCGAGGTCCACGTCCACGCAAAATAAAAAACCCAAATTATAGTTAAAAATTATTAAAAACACGTTTTTCATTTTTTATACAAATTTTTCAAAAGTTTATTCTTTTAAGAGAGCCATTTTTTCCTCAATTAAATGACTCTGATTCTTCTTAATAAAGGAAGGGGTCAGATGATCTGTATTTTTCAATAATAATTTCAATTTCTGCTTAGATCTTTGCATGAAATGCTTAAAATTCCCATTATTAATAAAATGTATAATAATAAGACGCATAATCCCTTTTCACTCGTTTTTAATTTGAATAGTTTTCAATATATTATGTACATACATTTCAGTTACATATAACGAAAATTAATTTTTCGGAGCCAAGTTCAAAAAATCAAATGTAATTTTATTGTTTTTTCTATTTGTCTTTCGGATAAGAATTTCAAGCTTGCAGCCAAAAAAACAAAAATCTGACAAAAAGGAGATTTTTTACTTTTCAATTTTCTCGAAAACTAGAAGGCATATAAACATATGGTTTTCAGTGTTTGGTAAGCAATTAATTAAGGCAGTGTTCTTTATCATTCAAATTGAATTCAAATCCCCAGCCTTGTCAAAAATAGTATTGGATATGTTTTTTTTATTTTTTTTTTTTAAATTTTGACCATTGATTTTTAATATTTTTTTTTGTTACTTTAAGTAATTTTTAAGAAAATGATTTTTGCGACCAAATGAAGTTTTCAATTGCCAATAAAAAACGCAGTGGCACCTGGTGGCACCCAAATTTGGCCTTCATCGAAAGGGAATTTCATAAGGAAAAAGTTTTTAATAGTCTCTAACTGTAGGCAAGTGTAGCTAAAATAATATATACAAAAATATGAAAAAATCAAACCATTTTTTTCTCTTTTCTTTAAATAATTATATAAAATAATTAACATCTTTAAAATTAATAATTTCTTCGATTTACAATAGACAAACGATGGCTTCTTTACGGAAAAATAAAAATGTATGAGTCGGCTCAAGCTAAAAAAATTACACAGCTTTAATTTGAGGGTATTTTCACTTCGTTTTTTATACTTTCAACAACTTGTCCCTTTACAAAGCTCTAAAAAGTAAACTACAAGTCCGATTTTAGTAATTCTTTCTGATTTTGATTCAGATTTTATTCTAAAATTTAGAAATACTATTGTAATATTCTCCGAGGAACTTTAAATTTTGGACTTTTTTCCGCAAAATCCCCAGTGTGCGCCGCCCCGCTTGCCCCAAGTAAGTGTACGCCCCTGAAAATGGCCCACCTAGGAGGGCCAATATTAGACAATCGATTTTAGACAAATGCAAAGTGGAAAAAATGTAGACCAAAAAAAATATTTTTGAAATTCTTGAGCTTAAGTATAGCATTTTTTTTTATCAAAATAACATTTTATAAATTTTTGAAAATGTTTAAATTGATGAATCGAAAAATCAAGATATTTGGGGTATTTTGAAAAACAAAATAGGTAAGGTATGTCATTTTAAAGCGTTTAACAAGTCCTACGAATATTACTAGGCTCTGAGAAATGTATTTTTTTTAAAGTAATTTTTTGTCACATAGTGATATCTTTTCATCGACCTTAAAATCGCATATGGAAGCATACATACGTGCATCGTCAGGAGCTATTAATGGCGATGGCTGAACTAGGAAAAATTGATCCAGCCGTATCATGTAATACTTGCGAACACATTCTTCAAGGAACAGCCTTGAAGAGGTTAACTGTAGAAATGAGGAATAAACAAATGAGTTCACCTATTTCGGAGTAAATTTCAAAATTTTCAAATTATTTCAAGACAAATGTGGTCTTACTCCGAAGAATAGGTCCTTGTTCTACAAAACCCTAGCTCTGCCGGTTCTGTTAGAAGGAAAATTAACACTGAACTGAATGTTTTCTCGAAATGGAGCAAGAAAAAATTTGTCTTCTATTTTTTTTACTAACACTCTTATTACTTTTATAAAAATATGTTGTGCCTGGGCGAAACGCTTTATTTTGAACTACAGGTCAAAACAAAATAGAGTGATCAAAAGATTTATACCGCCTATACAATAATACGTCTACGTCTACTTTCATAAAACCAAATGGGGCCTATTTTCTTCTATTTTGTTCTGTTTATATAAAAACAACATTTGCTGGAGATTTATCGAAAATTAGGTTCGTACCTCAACTCTTTTGTTTCTACAAAAGAGTAACAAATAAGAATGTTGAGTGACTTACGAACTTCTCACTTGAAATTCGATACATACCTATTTACGTTTCAACAACTTTAAACTGTAAAACCACATACCTACACTGCACAATGAAAAATTAAAAATCTAATAAAGTTTTAAGGTATGCGTGTACGGATTATTCATATAAAGTTTTCAGATTGTTTTGTGAATGATTTAAACGCCAAATAGAAGGATTTAGTAAGCAAATTGTTTGTTACTAATGGATTAAAGTATCATTTAAAATCTTTGATCTTACAGGCATATATAGTCATTTAGTATAAATATTGATTTTGTAAAACTTAAAATATTATTCAAAATAAATTGGGGTTGACAACAATTTATTAAGTTCGTACGTCAGCTCTTTCGTTTATATTAAATTCAACTAATCCTGATTCCTTACTTTATCATTTTTAATTTTAGAACTGATGAATTATTATAACTTTTGGTAAGAAATGGGCGTATATGTATGTATTTATTTTTATGGAGCTATTAAACACTGATGTCAGAAGAGCATGAGCTGTTTGTGTACAAACTAAATGACGAAAAAATTGTTCTCGAAAAAAAATTCATGTTTTGGAAATAAACAATTCATTTACGTTAATTAACCTTTAGTTTTGCTTAAAACAAGATATTGTTTGAAAGGGTTTTGAAGTCGTTTACTAAACTTCGCTAACTTCTCGATTCATTGAACGGTAGAGATTAGAGTAATGTTGCTCCGAAATTTACCAGCCGATCATTTAGCTGAAGATTTCGAAAACAATTGCATGCTTGTGTGTAGAAATTGTTTTCAACTCATGAACAGCTAATTTCATAGATGACTTTTTTACTTGATCATTTTATGTCAAAATGAAAATTGAATAAAAAAATTCACAATCGCTTCGTATTCATGAATAATTCATCGAAGTCTAAACAAATATCTTTAAATAAAAGTTTGTAAACATTTTTGACACGTGAGGTATAGATTATTCAGATGAGTGTTTTATGACGAATGCCAAATTTTAAAGTCAACCTACAATTTAATGTCACGTTCATGTACCTACAACACATTTTTATCTGTTAATATTTTTTTTAACTGATCGTAAAAAATATACTTTGCATTCAAAGCTTTTTCACACAACATTTTATTAAGCTTACAACAATTTATTGAACGTGCTCAACAATGATTTACATTATTTTTTTTCTGTACATTATCATATTTAAAGCCAAAATTAACAAACATTGAACGTGTATTTAATAAAAAAAAGTGTCAAATAAATATAAAAAAAAAAACAAATCGTAAAAAATATAAAATAAATCAAAACAAAGCACAAAAAAATATACAAACATAAACAAAATAAAATACAAATAAATAGCAAACATAACTTAAAAGCAACAACAGAGGATATTATTTATAATAATATTGGGGAAATATATATTTATTATATTTTGGGATTTTTGAAAGGCCATTATATCGTTTTTGTATAAATATTTTTTTCGGCCATTCTAAGTAGGTATGTTTTTGATATGTTATAATATTATTAGGCAAAGATATTATATATTTTAGCTGGGGTGTGTGGGGATTCTCAACATCAATGGATTACACAGGAGTACATAGTTTTTACGAACTTTTATACATTCAATTAGATATATTTAGCTTTTTACATTTACATAATTTTCGTTATATAAATCCATCTGCATAGAAAAATTATATAAAATAAAGAATTTTTTTTATCTTACCTGGTTGAATAATTTTTAAACGAGCCGAAGCTTGAACACTTCCTGCTGGATTCGTTCCAACACATTGAAACATTCCAGCATCTGATTGTAGCAAGCCCATGATTCTTAAATTATGTCCAGCAACAAGTTGCATGTAATCATTTGGAGTTATTATGTCGCCATTTTTCATCCAATGTATCATTGGTTTTGGTTTGCCTCGAATTGCACATTCCAATTCGAGTTCTTCCTTTTCAAATGCCGACTTATCGGTGGGACTTTGAATGAATTTCGGAGGAACTTGAACTTGCAAAGTGGCTTGAGCGTCTAAGGAGTCGACTGTATTACTCGCTCGACATTGATAATTGCCTGAATCGATGTCTTCGGCAGCCGAAATTTGCAAGGATCCAGTTCCGAGGATTGAAAAACGAGAATCCAAGTCACTGTCAAAAAAACTTAAATTAAAAACTTTCCAAAAAAACAGTCAATTTTATAAGAATCCTTACTTCAAATCCAGTTCTTCACCATTCCTCAACCATCTTATTTGTGGTTTTGGCATTCCATTTGCCACACAATCAAGTGTCACAGTATCACCTTCTTTGACAGTCTTTGGTGATGGTCCAACTAGAAACGAAGGTGCAACTTGACTCTCTCCACCTTCGGTAATTTTCTTGATGTTCAAATTTGTTTTACTACTCAATCTCGAGACTACTCCCGATGTCACATTACATTGATATGTTCCTCTATCTAAACTTCCTACTTCGTCAATTTCTAAAGCACCATTTTGTAGTATGACCATTCTTAAATTATCTATTGTCAATGGGGCATCATCTTTCAACCATTGAATGACATTTTTAATACCAGGTTGAATGTGGCCCAGAATACAACGGAAGTAGGCTGTTTGACCTGGCAAGAGATATGACTCCATAAAGTCTTGATTGATTTCTGGTAAACGGGCAATGGATACAATTGCCGATCGACTAACTATTGTGCCAATTCCATCGACACTCAAAAGACATTGATATGAACCAGTTAAACCACGGTTCTGTTCAACTGAACTTATGTACAATGAACCGTTTTTAAGTTGTGTTCTAACAAGAGAAAAAAAAAAAATAAAAATTAAGAAAGAAAAAAGGTTGATGAAGGTTTTTCGACTAACCTAAATGTATCACCGACTATTCCGAGATCTTGACCATCAGGACCTCGCCACCGAATATTTGGCGATGTTTTGCCAGCTTTTTGATGTGAAGCGTGTTGTGTTCGACCAGAACATTGCAAAAGAACTGAATTACCTTCGGGAACAACTACATCTTGAGGTTCCAATGTGAATTCTAGGACTGAAATAAGAAACAAAAAAATAAAATTAATGGTTTTTTTTTTTAAAACAATTCATGGTATTTGCATTAGACCAATTTTATATCTAGACAGTAAATTAAAAGAAATTATATTATGTACAAAAAGTTATTCTCTTTTAAAACAGAAAGCTTTTTTTACGAATAAAAACAAACTCTTTGAGGGAAAAAATCTGTTTTTCATTTTTATACCAATCGTAATTTTTTTTAAATTTACTGTCGATAGCTCGAATTCGTCCAAATTGACAAATTTTTTTTGTGGTTATGTAAAAAAAAAACCTTAAAAAACTGGTAAAATACTTAAAAATATTTATTAGACGAGTTTATACCAGTTACAAAGAAGGTTTTGTTTTTTCCTTTTGATAAAAAATAAATTACAATGACAATTAAAGTTTATTTCAAAGGACTATAGACGTAAAAAATCGGTTCATTGTTTATACCAGTTGACGAATATGACAAAATATGAAATAAAAACATTTTTAGGAGATAGACACAGCTTTGAAGGTTTTATAAATTATAGGCGAGTTTATACCAATCACCAAATCAAATGAAGAATTTTTTAAATTTACTATTTAACTAAAAATATTCATTAGACAATTTTATACCAGTATGAAGACATTTAATCAATATTTTTAAAAACATTCCCAACAAATTCGGTATTATTTTCGGTAATATTGTTTATACCATTTATGGATTCCCGACTAATAATATTTTAACAGAACCTTAAAAAAGCAGTTTTTCAATTATTTATCTATAAAATTAATAAAAGGGATTTCCGCCACAAAATATCAAAATCTCGTTCGAAAGTAAATAAATTGATTGATATTTATACCAGTCGAATTTACAGCTAGAATGCACGCTAATTCTAACCGTAACACAATTTAACGCGGTTAAAAGGTATAGAATCAATTTATAAAAATCAGAATAAATTTGATTTGGTGCACTTTTTGTTTATACCAGTTGTACTTCTCATGCAATTTAAAAAATTGAGACTAATAAAAACCAATTTTGTTGTGATAATATTATCATTTTTATGAAAGGTTGAGTTTTAAAATTTTAGGTATATCAGTTGGATTGATATGTAAAAAAAGGATAAATATATTTTCATTTCCAATTTAGACAGTGAAACTCAGCTTGAAATATAGAAGAAAATGAATTATCTGAAGAGCGTTTAAGTTCATAGTTACTTTTTTTTTTATACCATTCAGCACCACATAACGAATTTGAAGAGAATCGATCAATTTTTGAGCTCAATATACCAAAATTCTTTCAAAACCTTTTTAAATCAAGAGAATGATGAAATGTTCGCGGTAAATGAATCAGATAATTTTCTATAGGTACCAAATAAAAACTTAACAGAAATTCAAAATATGTGGTAATGACAGACCATCAAAACCGATTTAGTTTATGGTAAATTAATTGAACAATTTTATACCAGTTAGAAAAAAGTAAAATGCCCGATTGGGTCGCACGAACTTGCTCTTAGAGTTCAAACTGCTTAAATTTTTAAGACTTTTTGTATAGAAATTTGGGAAAGTAGATACCTATATAAAAACAAAAAAAAAAATAAAAAAAAAACATAAAATTCGTTTTTTTAAAAGAATAAAACAAAATCTGAAATCAAATTGCCCTCCAAAACAAGTATGCAGTTTTCTTTGAAAAAAAAATTTCAAAATCGTTAGAGCCGTTTTTTAAAAAACTAATTTTTTACAAATAATTTTTTTGAAAAAAAGTTAAAAAAAAAAATTTGTATGCCATTTTGTAGAAATCACTGATCAACATCTTAAAACAAAATTTCATAAAAATCCAATGCTACGTTTTCGAAAATTTAATTTTTCAAAAAAAAATTTTCAAATTTTTTTTAAAAATCTAAAAATTATTTTTTTCAAAATTTTATTTTTGGCTTATATTAAAATTATACAAAAGCTTTTTCAAAAAAAGTTTCGTTGAAATCGAATAAGTAGTTTCAGAATAAATCGGATTAAAAAAAAAAAACGGTTCTATGGCAGGTACAGTTAATAATGATTTTCAAAATAAAATTTTTTTATTGAAAGATAACCCTTCATTTAAAACTTATGTACATTTGAATTTTTTAACAAAATCGTTGGAGCCGTTTTCGAGATATTTCAATTTTACTAAAATCGTTATATGACAAGTACCGTTATTTTTAGTCCAAAAAAATTATTTCCAAAAACCCCTCTGGAGAGCCACCAAATAACGCTACATACCAAGTTTGACATCAATCGGTCCATCCGTTTAGGCTGTAGCTTCGTTTACAGACAGACAGACAGACGGACAGACAGACGGACTTCCGGGACCCACTTTTTTTGGCATTGTCTATTAGGTATCGTAATGTCATGGAAAAATGTTATCTCAACTTTTTATGCAAAAATATACATTTTTTAGTTTTAAAATATTATTTTCACAATAGAGAAATATTTAATAAAGTTTTTGTTTTAAATATTAATGTAAATGAAATACAGCTGAAACAAATTCATAGCTCAATTCGATGTTTTCCTTCTCAAAATTTGGTTTGCATAAAAACATTGAAATAAACCACGTACTTATCTATGCTTTAAACCAGTTAATACTAATTCCAACATTAAGCTAAACAAAAAATCTAATTAACATTTTTCCAATATAAAGAACCAGCGGCAACCCCTTTCAATCTTGACTAAAGTTAAGAAACCACGCATATGACTCATCGCAAGACAACAATTAAAGGATTTTCTCTAAGCCTCATTTACAAACTAAATATATCAAACAAGGATCTCTACTTATCAACCTATTTAATCCTCGTTGCTTATTCCGACAACAATCTCGTATTATTTTAACAAAAAAACAAAATACAAAAAAAAAAGAATAACAAATCACTCAACCATTAAAAAATTACAACCAATTGAAGCAGAAAAAAAATAAAATAAAAACATATTCACCGCATATATCTTTCCTCCAACGAACATCAAAACACAAAGAGCCTTCCGCTTTAAGCTTTCATAATAACCCACCCAAATAACTCACCCTTAAATTACTCTCTCTCTCTCTCTCGGTATAAAGAGTTATAATATGTATAGAAACTCTATACCAACAACAACACATCGTTACTTGCCGCAAGCAAGGTAGACATATTCAATATGCAAATCCCCTCATTAAATCAACCTTGCAGCAAACGTTCTCGACGGAAGGCTGGACCCGAATAATATGCACCCTGTAATTACTTAACGCAGCAATTAAATGGGCATTTTCACGTCTGAGCAACTTCACAGAAAACAATGCCGTCCTAGTATAGTCATAGTATATAGGTAGTTTGTATGTGCCGGGGTCCCGGTCTAGGGGTATGAGTATTTTCGTGTGCGGCAACACTCACTCTGGGGATGAATGAAACTCTTGCATCCCTCTAGAGAGAGAGACCTTGTATGTGTGTGTGTTTGAATGCATTTCCTTTTCAAAGTTAGCACATGGATGAGGATGGTTGTAGTAAGTTCTGCTACCCCCAAACATCCATCGTCATCTCTCTTGTTTTCTACCACCCCCGCTTATAACCCATACAATCCGCCATAATCCCAACCTTCACAGTTTGTAACTCACTCTTGATCTTTTGTTCTTTCCGGTGCTTTAAGGTGCAAATGGCCGTGTGCAACAGCGAGAGAACCGGCTGTGAAGTTTATTAAGTGGAAAACTATTTTTCATTGATTAAAACAAAAAAACACAAAAAAAAAAGTTGCAAAATGAAAAATAAAAAAAAATATATATTTAAGCTGAAAACATACAGAAAAAGTATAACAACGGGAGAAGGCAAAAAAAAAAAAAAATAGGGTAATGAACTTTACTTTTATGTAACCATCAAGAGTGTAGTTATTATGATCGTGGGTGAATGCGTTAATGCGCTCTTTCGAGTGCATTCAAGGTACTTAACAAATTATATTGTGAATGCAATGAGCCAGCTCTTTAATTTACACAGTACAACTTTTTTGTTGTTTATATTTTTTATTCCTTGAACTTTTTTTTTTTTTTTCAAAACTTGGTTTTGAATTCAATTCAATTGGATATGATTTTGTTTTTTTTTTTTTTTTTCGTTTTAGGTGCTCAGAGGGTTGTTTATATATGTTTGGAGAAATAAAGGAACAAAATCTCGAAAATTAAATTCCTATGCTTTAGGTACTGTTCATTTAAGCATATTATTCTATTGTTCTATTTAAGTAAGAATTTGGATAGCTTCAAAAATAAACGCATGATTTTTTCGCAAGTTAATTAAGAGGTAAATATTAATTGAATGACAAACGAATGACGTCAATTTCTTGCTTATTCAAATAGCCTATTCCAATGATGACATTTTAAGACCGCACAAACTGCAAAATTGTAACTGTAGTTATTGAAAAACTGAAATTAACACATTATTTGGAGTTTTATTTTTTTAGGCCTAGTATTTAGAGAGAAAAATTGTAGATGAAGGATTTTTTTAGCTTTTACATATATTTTAATTTTGATCATTTGAGGTTAGAGTTCAAAGTGTGTTTTCACGAAAGCTGAAAAATACTACTACTAAAATAATATAGTAGCCCTTGGTACCTAAAAATTTAATACTATATCATTTTCGCAGTATTTTTTCGTATTAGGTAAGGAAATAAAAAGTTCCGCTAACGTCCGCCATTTTTTTTTTGTGGCGTATGTGTAACTTTTTATTATATTGAAATATTTTATTGGTTAATACAATTTGTAAAAGTTGTAAAATATGATAAGAAATTTTTGTATTTATTAATTACACTTTTTAAGAACCTTTTTTATTTTAAAAATACTAACAGATAATTTTGATCACGTTTTTGGGTCAAATAACCCCTATGTATGTACGTCTGGAAGAACAGGGTTCATAATACCTTTGGTATGAAAACCTTTTGTAGGAATGGAAGGGGTAAAGCTTCGATCAACATGATTTATTAATTTGTTATCAGGAGAAAATAAACTGTTTAAAGTTAGGCCAAAAAAAAAGGAATTATTACACTGAGCCAAAAAACAACGTAAAATCAATCGAAACCACTTTGAATCAATGGAAAATCACTACATTTTTAGCCTAAAGTGGAAAATGATTGAATCAAAGTAGCACACTTTAAATCTAAGTTATTCACACATTAAAAAAAAAATAAAAAAAAGTAAAACTGGCATCCGCTGGGGATCGAACCAGCTATACCTGGGTTGACAAGCTTGTGCTTTACCACTGTGCCATCTCACTTATAAAAATTGATGTGACAAACTGTAACTTAAGCATAGGATGATTTTTAGAAAATTAATGAATATATTTTTCACCATTGATTCAATGTAGAACGGATTAAAAATTACTATGCGTTTTTTCTCTGGGTGTACACTAACGATATTTTCAAAATATCTTCTGTATTTTTCCGGAATTTGACATAAACAAAAAAATAAATATTTTACAAGCGTTATGCTGCCGAGACTAAACTATACTTTTCTGAAGGTTTTCTGTGTGCAACTGGAATCCGAAGTCAGAACAAATAAATCAACTCCCGTTTTGAAGTAGGAAATGCAAAAAAAAAACGTTTTTTTGAAGTTATACTTCTTATGGGAGGGTGGGTATGAAAATTTACTTTTTGACAAGAATGTCAAAGGGATTATGACGCGATCACCCTGGGTCGTTTCACCTTTAGAGTAGGCAGTACTTTAGTATTTAAAAATGGAGTACGCTGCGGTACGGCAAACATAAAACACACAACACGTTGCAAGTTACATGTTTCATGTGGCAAGTTGCATGTGGCAAGCTGCATGTGGCAAGTTGCGTGTGGCAAGTTGCTTGTGGCAAGTTGCATGTGACAAGTTGCATGTGGTAATTTCCATGTGTCAAGTTGCCAGGGTTGCAAAAAGCTCACATTTCAGCTCAAATCACAGCTCACCTGAAATTTGAGCTAACTCACTTTTGAGCTAGGTACCATAGCTCAGCTCGTTTGAGCTGAGCTGAAAGTGAGCTGAGCTGAAAGTGAGCTGAGCTGAAAGTGAGCGCCCCCAACTTCCACCGCCTATATCTCGGAATTTTGAAGAAAATGAGAAAAAAAGTTAGCGGGGACTCTAACCTACATTTGGGTACAACTCCCATCCCTGTAGGTGCACGCGTTTTCAAACCGGGAGAACTTAAAAGTAAAAAAAAATAGGCACGATTCTGAAAAAATAGGCATGATGTGGCGGGTTAACATGGAAGGCGATTTTTTAAAAATCTGACAATGTGCAAAGCGTAGGCCCATGACACAAGCTATCATTTGGCATCACTCCCAAAAATTGCTCTCAGTGGTTTAGCTTCCAGGAGCGTTCAAAGATTGGGGGATTTTTCGAAAAAAAAATTTACCCCAACTTTCAAACGCGATTTTCTCGGAATTTTGATAAAACTCGAAAAACCGGATTATACCACTATCGAGTAGCTAAGAATATAAGCTATCATATGGAACCACTCCCATGTCTCTAGGTCAAAGCGTTCAGCTCCCAGAAGCTTTTTCGCGCCCCCAACTTCCAACGGCTTTATCGCGGAATTTTGAAGAAAATGAAAATAAAATTTTTGATGCCAAAAGGTAGCGGGGACTTTAACCTACATTTGGGTACAACTAACATCCCTGTAGGTCCACGCGTTCTCAAACCGGGAGAACTTAAAAGTAAAAAAAAAATAAACACGATTCTTAAAAAAAAGGCATGATGTGGCGGTTTAACATGGAAGGCGATTTTTTAAAAATCTGATAATGTGCAAAGCGTAGGCCCATGACACAACCTATCGTTTGGCATCACTCCTAAAAATTGCTCTCAAGCGGTTTAGCTTCCAGGACTGTTCAAAGATTCGGGGATTTTTCGAAAAAAAAATTTACCCCAACTTTCAAACGCGATTTTCTCGGAATTTTGAAAAAAAAGTACAAAAACCGGATTGTACCGGAATGTGTTTTTATGATAAAAAAAGAAATATTTTACTAAAAAAAGTAGAAATATATTTACTATTAAAAAAACCAAGAAAAAAGATCACGAAAAATTATCTGTTTTATTTATAAAAATATCCATGTGCTAAAATAATTCCATTTATAACTAGAACCAATCATCTTAAGCTATGGTGTTTTATAAAAGTTTAAAATATCTTCATATTTCATTATACTTTCCAAATAAAAATCAATGTATCCTCTCACCCATCACAGCTCAGCTCAGCTCACTTTACCTTAGCTCACCCAACAGCTCAGCTCAGCTCACTGACAGCTCAGCTCACCCAACAGCTCAGCTCAACCATCAGCTCAGCTCATAGGTACATAGCTCAAAAGTGAGCTAGCTCAAAATTTGAGCTGAGCTGTGAGCTGAGCTCAGCTAGCTTTTGAGCTTTGTAGCAACCCTGCAAGTTCCATATTGCTACTACTAGTGCTGAAGCAAACACAATTCTCATAAAATTACCACATCGCACATTTTATGCGCAATTCATTTACTTTCGTTAACCATATACCGTACGTTCTGAACCGCACAACATGAGTAAATTTCACAGAATAAATTGAAAACTACATGGACGCAAGGAAGATGAAAGAATTAATTTATTGTTCACTTGATAAAAATGTAAAAAAACTAAGTGTGGATTAATTACTTAATAATAGAAATTAAAAATTACAAATGAAATTCATTTACATATACTGAATGAGAAGTATAACTTCAGTCGCGTGTACATGTGTACACACACTCTTTTTTTTTTAACTATTTCGGACGAAACCAACAATAAATCTTAATATGTTTCGGGAAGCTACTTTACGTATACTTTTTATTTAATTTTCATTCAACAAAAGTCAAAATTGTTCTTCACCGTTCAACGAAACACAAAAAATTTTGTTTCAAGATTTCTTGGTAACTTCTCCATTACTACTGCTCGTTCTTGGCATGCTACGGATTAGCAAGATTTATTTTTTTTTAAATCGCGATGAAAATTTTGAAATGTGCAATAGTGTTACCACAGTGTTTTCACGCATTGTTTTGAGACTTTTCACGCATACTTAGCCAAAAGTATCAATCCGAGCTTGTAGGCAAACCAGTATGACGTCCGAAGTTTCCCAACTCCTTCTGGGTATCACTGGAAGCTACGTTCGGCGATGATTGGACGAAAAGTAATTTCTGATCTGAATACATTCAGTCAAAATTATGCCTCACTTGAAAAACAATTATGAAAAACAAGTACACAACAAACAAACAAAATGTTTAATTAATTAATTTATACATTTAGGCTATTTTCTTCGAAAGGAATTTTTCAAGGCAACTAATACATTGCTTTACACAATTGGAAGAAATTAGCGACCAGTTTTTTTTTCACCAATAAGAAATAATAGCATATAAGCAAGCTTTGTAGACATTTTTTTAGAACCAAAATCGCTTTTTGCATATTCTTTTCTAATGAAATTGATAAGTGTGCACAAAATTCTTTGGAAAAATTAAACACTACCAAGAGTTAAATGGTAAAAACAAATTCTGTAAATAAAATTTTTTCAAACAACTTTTATTTAAAAGATAGGTACCTAATATATAAATTTTAAGTTTTTTTTTTGATCAAAGTATTCAAAACTCTTAAAACATAAATCAAGAGTGGAATAACTCTTTAACTCCTGTGAATTTAATAGGTATGCATTGTCATAGCTAAGTGTGAATTCTAAGGAAAACATACCCTATATTGAAAGACTTTGCATTGCAGTAAAAATTAACACCAAACCCTACTCAATTATTGTTTGAGAGAGTAAACTTGAGTAACTCCAGAGTATTCGTTTCGCGGAATTTTCTTCTTTTTTGTATTCCTACCACACATTTACCGGCTCCGCCACAGCACCAAATATCCTCCATTATATAGAATTAAGTTTGTGGCACAGTTGCGCCAAAATACCCATTTATAAATATAAATACTTCTTATGCCCTTAGAGGCAAAACAGAAGCTCTTTTCTCTCTACAAAAAAAAAACACAAACTGTCGTGCCTCTTTCCTATAAAAAAAAATTGAAAAGTTACAAAAAAAAAGTATTAAATCCGAATGTAACGTGTGAGTTTGTGTGCACTTGTGCTTTTGATGGTTATTCAGAAGGACGAGGGAAGCAAATTATTCTCTCCCGTTCTTCTTCAAGTTTTCAAGCTTCAAGCACAAAAAAGGCTCAACTATACTACGACTGACTACGATGACTATATGACGACATGATGCACTTAAATATACATATATCGTCATAGTCATCGTCGTCATAGTAAACTCGAAACAGAAAAGAGAGATGTACATAGATAATAGCGCCGCCTGGCAGCCAACTTGGGGGTCATTAATCTTTGCTCCTTTTATCCGCCTTTCGTTGACTATATTTGCTACCTCTCTACTGGAATTGGATGGAAAGGAATGGAATGCCAGCTATGTCTCCAGGTGGAACAGGCCAAAACAAATGAGGTGGAGACTTTTGTGTGTTGGCACGACAACCTAAACCTTCTAAACCACCACCAGATCTATAATCCAAAACCAAACCGAACCGAACCAAAACCCTAGCTAAAGTAAAAAGAAGATCAGGAAGTATGAGGACTTTGGTGCGGATAGAGAACAGGAGAGCTGATGACGCTACTTGTCTCCGAAGGCTAATTAAACCAGTAGATGGCGTTTATTAAGAGCATGTCTACATCTCGTTAAAATATCTGTAATACTTGGGGCTGATTTATAGACTTGTTTTCCTTTTGATGGGTGGTGGTCTGGTCTGATGGTGGATTGTGGTTTTGGTTGCGCTTCTGCTATAAGGTGATGGGGATGACATTCAACCCCTGCTGATGTCGCGCCATCTATGGGGAAGAATTGAAAAGCCGTTGTTTGCATATTCAACAACAAGAACAACAACAACAAAAGTCACAGGAAGGTTAAGGAGAGAACAATGAATATTTGATGTTGCCCAAAGGCTGGCACCACCGCTCTACAGCTTCTGATAATATTGGATAAGAAGTGTATTTGTATGAGGAAGAATTTGCAATGCAATTACCACATTTTCTATGTGTTTGTGTGTATTTTTTTGCTTTTTTTTTTGTGCGTAAGGATAAAGGACCTCGTCGTAGAAGAAAAATTATTTATTTATTGCAATGCCCTTTGGGATTGATGGAAAATATAATAAGAAACAAGGAGAATGAAAACACAACCTTTTTAATAGGAAATGTTAAATAAAATAGAAGAAGAAATAAGATGAGGATAAAAAATTAAAAAAAAAATCAGAGAAAACATAAGAAAAAAAAAATATAATGTCATCAGAAACACAGATTGTTGTTTCTTGGTTGAATATGTTTTTTGTTGTTGTTGATTCACTCGTATAATAAAAATGAAAAGGTTTCAAGGGATAAATTACACATTCGTTTCAATTTAAGGCCTCATTACGGTTTTCATGAGTTATTCATTTTAAAATGGAATAATTATGGCCAGAAGCTTTTTTTTTTTCTTTCTGTGTATTTTTGTTTGTTTTTTATACAAACAAAAAAAAAAAAAAACAAAAATTACGGCATCAAAATGGAATGTGACAACATGAATTATAAATAAATTGTTTGACTTGAAACATATGGGTTTTGGAGTGGTATTTTTTTTAATGTGAGTGAGGGAAATTCTGAGAGATTTGTATATGGGATTTCCTTAAGATGAAAGGAGGACTTCCTCAATTGGGTGGTGATTTTGTTTTCGAATGGGACTTACAGGTTGGAAAGGGTTTACTAATAAAAATGTATAAATAAATAGTTTTTGAAGGTAGAGCTATAAGCGGATGAATATTGAGGAGTATTGAATATCGATTTTTAATTAGTTTTTTTTTACCATTTTAGAGAAGAATTTCAGCTATGTTGTCAATTAAGGATTTATTTATTTAGTAAGCTTTCTATAAAAAAAAGATTGATTAAAAAAGATTGTAAGATGAGTCTGAAGTGGGATCAATGGTTAGTGTCTCTTATATTATTTCTTTAAATTTTACCAAGAAGTTTGTACAGTTTTTGAAAAGGGGAATCTCAATCGGTAATATTTCCTTCTAAGGCTTTTTTCTTCATAGGCGAATAAATTAATTTCATTTGAAATAGTGCGTATTCAAGAAATTGTGTGAAAATTTGGAACATTAAGGAGAATTAACAAAAATATAACTAGAAGAATAATTGTTAAAACGTTTTCTGGACTAGGTTAGATGTGCACAAGTGGTTTCTTGGCCAGCGTAAAAAAAGCCAATTAAACAAAAATAAGGTTCCTTTAAACTGGCATTTTTTTTACGAGAAAAGGAGCATTTATGGAGGCTCATTTAATGCTAGTACTGAGTAGTTCCAGAAATGGAAGAGAAGGTTTGGTATACGTTTATACTAACCATAAATGAAGAAAAACTAGCAGCGGAACTGGGGCGAATAGAACTACTTAAAAAGGCTTTGCAAGCTTAAATTGTATTGCTGCTACATACAACTCAGCAGATTTATAACATTGATAAAACTGCATTGTTTTGGAATGTGTTGCCAAAAAACTTTTTTTTTTTGCTGAAAAAAAAGCTATCGATGGAAAAATTCTAAAACAAAGCGTAACATTGCTTTTGGGATGTAATGCCACATAGTTTCAAAACTTTGAAATGCCTGTAGTGGTTCTTCAACAGTTTTATTCCTAAAGTTAAGAAAAATTGCAAGGTGTCAAATCATTAACCTCTGATTAATCGATAATGATCCCTGTCATGGAGCAGAAGAAGAGTTCAAGGCTGAGAGTGAAAACCTATGCACTATGTTGTTTTTGCCACCAAACATCAAAATTTTTATACAACTAATGGATCAAATTGGAATAAGAATAATAAAGTTGCATTAAAATCAAGCTTGCTTTCGTCAATCATTGCTATGGAAAACGAAGACAATGAAAAATTTCAATTTACATTAAGCCTTCATTTTGGTATTAAAATACTGGGAAAAAGTTTCATCTTACAATAATTAGATTCTTAAAAAGTGTTGGAACCCAATCTCAAATGATTAAAAAAAAAAATCGCTTCGACAGTAGTTTTCGATTAAAATTTAAGATATATTTTTGTAAGTTTGAAATATCATCCAGCCAGCCTTAAGGAATTTTTAAAGATTGAGCTTTAAAATTCGAGAAATTTTTAACGAACAAAAATGCATAAAAAAATTTCCCACAAAATCACAACACTGACTTACGTATCGCTGGCTGAGAATTATAAGGTTGTATTTCATAATAAATAAAAAATATGAGTTTTATACACCAAAATTTTCGTAATTTCAACGGCTCTCAGAAATTAAATGGAAATTAATGGTGAAGATACTGATAAAAAACTCATACAACTTCCATGGTTTCACACAAAATTATTAATATAATAAGGCTCCATGTTATTTCAAATTGCAACATAGAACCCTTTTACTGATTTTTTTTAAACACATTGATTTAGGTTACATAGAACTTTTTAAATAAAAATAAATTAACAATAGGGGTGGAATTTGCTAACTTGATAGTCGATAGTTGATACTAAAAAAACAACGATTTTGCTCCATAATCAAGTTAGCCGATTTCACCAGAGAGCTTTTTCTAAACGACAAAGATTTTTTTTATCTAATTCTGTACTCTTCAAACCCAAATATGTAGGTACTATTCAACCTAAACTTTTACAATATTTCATTCGGGTCCTAACCTAGATATTCTTTTGCAATATTTCATTCGATATTCTTACATCTTAATTTAGAATTGGAAGTGATTTTTTGAAAACTTTATTTTCATAATCGAAGTTGGGAATTTCCTAAAGTCCGTATTAATAAACCAAATGTTAAAGAAACACTTAGTTTTCGTAACTTAAAACAACTTAACTTTAACTTGAAGAAAATTTACTTACGTTATAAATGGAGATAAATAAGGCACTCCTCTAAAAAAGATTAAACAAACTTTAAATTTTTTTCATACATTTTGCACCGTAGATGGTTGTTTTTAAGACGACGGTCTTTATGGCAAAAAGCATGGAAAAATTCTCTTAATTTAATACAAATTCTAATTGTTTTAAGCATGTCCTTATTTAAAATAGAATTTGACAAGTCCTTTCAATGTTTAGTACGAAACTTAAATAAAATAAAATTAAAATAAAATCAAAGCCTATTTCACGATGAAAGTAAATTTTTTTCCATATAAAATACATTTTTTACATGTAAGCTCTTTATAACTATAAGGTCCTATGTTCAACATAGAACCTTTTTTCATAATTTTTAACAAACTTTTTCATAAAAAGGTTCTATGTCATTTTTTTAAAAATGCTTATATAATTCTTTTTTGTGGTGAAATTAATGTTTTTTTTTCATGGTTTTATGACTTTTTTAGGGTCCTTTATAAGATTACATCAATAATTTACTGCTATTTAACTATTTTATACAAAAACTAGTCTTAAAAAAATCTATGACATCGATTTTCTCAAAACTAAGGTGAGTTGACATACAACCCTATAATTATCAGCCAGCGATATGTATATGTAGTTTCAACTATTGCACATTAGTTTTAGTGAACATTTTAACAACTTTAATAACTTCAGTCATTCATTTGATTTAATTTTAAGGAAATTTCAAGAATGCTTTTAACGGCTTTTTTGAAAAGAAAATGTATTTACCTTTTAATTAAAGATACAAAAAACTATAAATGAATTTCATGATAAAAGCAGTAAAAAAGTAATAACAAAAAAAAAATTATTAACAACTCCTATAGTTTTATATACAAATAAAAAATCAACACGATCTTTATTTTTAGTTAATTTCTTTATCAAAACTCAATTTTCTTTGCATTGAACACTCTCTTTCTCCAAGGCTACACTCTGTCTACATTCCAGCAAAAAACTTCAATTCTTTTGCATTTCAACCATAAATCCACAATTTGTCTCATTTATGTTCTAAAAGAAAAATTTAAATTTCACACCTTGACTGACGACGTCTATATAAAAGTTTCCACCTTGAAAAAAATATCCCCATAAAATTTAGAATGAATATTGAATTTATTGTTATGCCATCGAGACATCAGAAATAATTCCTCATAAACAACCAAACAAATTGTATAAATTTTTATTTTCCACACAAAACAAAGTAGAAAAAAAAACATTAAATGCAAATTACATTCCATTGAATAAGCATGCAACAGCTCTCTCTCATGCATCCAAACGTATATTTTGTACCTCTCAACAAAATCTAACAGTGGCACAAGAACAAAGAACCTTTTCATATCGTTAAACTGACACATCGGTTTGCACTTGAATGCAATTTATTTCTCTTTCAACGCAGACTGTGTAGACTAACTGGCAAATAAAAAAAAAATTCACAATAATTCATGTTTCCCTCCTCTAAATTCAATGCCAAATCGAATGTCCAAATCAAATTATTTGACATGTTCGTCTGTCCAGTCAGTGGCTCGTTCGTCAGTGTTGCGTTGGTGGTCAAAAAAAAATATGGGCGTTAGAGGTTATTGCTTGTTGGTGCAGCCAAATGCACCAGAGGGATTTTCAACTAAACAATGTGTTTTGGTGGCACACACAAAATGCTTAATCACTGTGATTTGCAATCACCCAGGTGGTGGCTACTGTAATTTGTCATATTTTCAATTAATTTTAATTTGTAAAATACAAAAAAAAAAAAAAATAGATGATAAACCACAGTGAATAGGGAATTTTTATTTAAAAAAAAAAAAAAATAACGTATACACCATAGTGTACTCACAATTTTTGATTTTGCTCATTAAATTTAACGCATTTTTTAAAAATGTATTCGTAATCCTTAAATATTAATTTAAAATATTTTAAAAATGTACGAACCTCTGAGTAAATATCTCAGTTTTCATTAATAAAGATCTTCATTTTTAATTTAATCCCGCACAAGACTATGGCTGTCCATTAAAATCTTTCAAATTTTTTATTTACATTTTATATAGGTACTATACATGGAAATTCATATAAGCTGCTAGGGTTCTTGGTAAAGAATTATATCCGTCCGTATAAATAATTTTTGATGGAATGTCATTAACCGAATCGGATAAAGTATCGGTCGGCCACACGCACGCATCAATTGCATACTTCACTTCCACCACCGCCCTCTTTTATTTTTCACTGCAAAAGCAAATCCTTAAGCCGACCGACGAACCCAACGCACACATCGGACACCAGTGAACCAAATTAATTCGGGTATTCCGCATATAAAAATTCACCACGCGCCACAAAACGATTTCATATACGTTGCATCATCGAAATTTAAATAATATCGAAAGGATGGATGCGTGCACTCGACCATACATGATCTATCTAAAGGCTAAAAAAGCTTAAGCCCTCACTCTTTCATTCTTCCGCACGTTGCAGCAAAATGTTGGCCACAAAATATAAATCTGCATATCTTTACTTGGAATTCTGGAATATCCCTCCAACTTGTCGATATTGGATGTGGATATGAAAACTGTTGCATGAAACTTTTTTTTCTGATGGTTGTCATGTCTGTATGAGGTCTTCCTTGGTTTTATGCAGGAACGCACTTTGATAGATGAATTCGAAAATTATATTTTTTTTTTTAAATCATCGACGGCAGCAGGGCACAGACAGACGGCCGGTGGCGGCGCGCGCCTGCCCGGCGCACAGTGTGTCGTCCCCTTATGATAAATCACTTTTTTTTTTGTTAAAAATTAATATTTTTGCTATTAAAATATAATTTAGAAGTGTCAACTCATATGAAAACATATTTATCTTACAAAATAACCCAGGTTATGTATTCAAAATAAGCTCCGAAACATGAGTACCTCGGAAATCGAAAATATTTTGAGGAATTTATGGGAATCTTTGAGAGTATATATTTCACGTTTGGTAATTGTTTGAAAAATTTTGTTAATGTTATTTTGTTTATTTGAGTGTTGTTGTAAAACGTATAACAAAAAAAAATTAAATTTATAAAATTATATATGAGTTATTAAAATTTCTTTGATAAATGGCCAAAAAAAAAAAAAATTAATTTTTAAACTTAATTTAAAAAAATACTTATTAAATCATATCGATAATTTTTTTATATTATTTTGCCATAGGCTTATACTTAATATTGGCAAAGTTTGGTCTGCTTCTGTTTGCGATTACCAGAGATATTCACATTTATGTGCTACGAGTCAAGTACTCAAAATAATTAATTTTTTGAGAAACATCTTCAAGGGGATCACAAAAATGAAAAAATCGATGTTTTTAATAATTTTTAGCCATACACAAGTAACAAAAAGCTGTTTATGTAATTAAAAATATTTTAAATATTGTTTTCAACAAGAAAAAAATTATATTTTTCTGCATACTAGATTTTTAATATAATTACTTGACCCGGCCACGCTCTACTGTGTATTATAGCGTATTTACCAACCTCGCCGATATAAGAATTTACGAAAATGCAAATAAAACGTTATTTCAAAATTTGAAAGCGATTGACAAAAAACTATTCGAGATTTGCTATGAAACGCAAATAAACATACGATTTTTTTGTATAGAGAATATAAACAAAACAAGTTGACTTCAACTTAAGATTTCTCAAGGTAGAAAAAAGATATTGAAAAGATTTAAACGGGCTTTAAAAGAAAACATTTAGTTCTTTTAGAAACTGTCACAAATTTATTTAAAATAAATCACCACGTTCAAGAACATAACCTCAAAAACTGTTAAAAAACGACATTTCAGATTTTCTAACGGGAATATTTCAAAAACGTGATATGATAGAATTTTTCTGAGTTCGGATTCGAGATCAGCACACCAAAAACCTTACGAAAAGTATATTTTTGTTTATATATAAAAAAAAAAATTAATTTTGCTCACAAGTGGCTTCTTCAATAAATGTTAATTTCATAAATTATACTAAAAAAAAAGTAATAGGTTGTTTAATTTGTTAACTTGTAATTTTTTTTTCTATTCCTGCCATAAAAACACAAAAAAAGATATTAAAACTCCAAAAACTTAGCTGCAAGTATTTATGATAAACTTTTGTATGGGCTCGACACACTGTGCGGCGTGGAGCCATCGATTAAAAATGTGGTTAATAGCTGAATGACTTTTTCCCATACTTTTCTCCCGAATGCAACTATGCAACACGGCTATTAAAAAGTTTTTTTTTTAAGTATAAAACCGAAAAGTATACATAAAAATGAAAAAGACCAAATTGTGCGGTTATTTTCGGATGAAAACTTTTCGATATTATTCCCTGAAAAATTAAAGTCCTAAAGACACACTCTCTATATGGGGCGAGAAGATTTATATTAATGTTGGGTGATTTTAATAGTCCTGAGGGATTTTCATCTTCACTCTCATTAAAGGCATCCGTAATTATTCAGTTTTATTAGCCTTAAAAATTAAAAAAACAAAGTGTTTCAAAGGAAGTGGATATGGACTTAAAAGTTGAAGGCGGAAGTTGATTTAAGAACATTAAATTAAATTTTTTATACATGTTAATTTTTTCAAAGACAAAAATATGTATATGAGATATACACAAATCATACCTTTATTGAAATGAAATTAAACTATGGTTTATCATGGAATATTTGTGACTTCTTGCAGGTCACAAAGTGGTTTTTTTTTTATTATTGTTAATAGAATCCAAAACTTAATTACTTTCAGTGTAAACGTTGATAAAATGAAATGGCTTTAATAGACCTATACGAAAAATGTAGCCTTTTTAATTTTATAAGAAATTTTAACTTAAAAAATAAAAAATCGTTTTTAAAACTTCAAAAATTTCTTTTTAAACATCCATAAATTTAAATTTCTTGTACAGCAAAGAATTTTAAGATTTGTTTTTCAAAATTTTTCAGAATTGCGAAACTTACTTTTTATACATTCCCTATCATTGTAATATGTCTGATTTTTACCTTCAGTTTGTGTCTAACCTGTTTGCAAGTAAAAAAAAAAACTTTGGAAATTAAAAAAAAAAAAAATTGCTTGTTGAGAATTTGATTCCAAAAGTTTAGGCTCTTGTTCGATGTACGCTCAAACGAACCGAGGCGAGAGGGAAAGACGGACGTACATTATGACGAAAACAACTTTTTTAGACTTTTCTATCTTAATACTATACCTAGCTTTGATTAAAACCTCGAAATTTTCTATTCGACTTGGTCTTCAAGTTTATAGATAAAAATTAGAAAAGTATTAAAAATTTTTTTTTACAAAAACGGACATAATGTATCTCTATAACTTATCCATGTTTTTTTTTTTTGCCAAAAAGACTTTCGTCATCATTTAAGCGGTCACATATTTTTAGTTAATTGAATATTTTAATTTCTATTTAGGGCCAATTTTTCTATAGTCAGTTAAACAGTCAGTTAGTACTTATTCCTCAGATATAGCAAAAATCATTTTTTCAACAGGCAGATAGCTATTCCTAGGAATAAAACTATCTGCTTCTTTCAGAGACGAATAAAAATTATTCTAAGGAATAATTTCCATACAAATTTTGTTTCAATTGTCAAAGCTACTTTGAAAGAATTTTGACAAAAAATTCACAGGAACACAAGAAAACAAAAACAATTATAAATAAAAACGACGTTTAATTTTGAATATTTTTGAATTTGACAGTTTTTTTTTGTTATTCTGTAGAATAAATTATTCTTGATTGAAAAATTCAATTATGTTATCTGGTTGTTTATGAGCCTAATAACTTTATACGTCGAACAGTTAACTGACTTTTTATTAGAAGATTGAAAAATCGGCTCTTAATATAATAAGAAAATCATTTTATTTTAAGACTTCAAAGTTTGATTTGAAGT
The DNA here is from genome assembly GCF_945859705.1 of Episyrphus balteatus. NCBI lineage: Eukaryota > Metazoa > Arthropoda > Insecta > Diptera > Syrphidae > Episyrphus > Episyrphus balteatus. Next base: position 139,936,035 of record NC_079134.1, read on the forward strand.
AGATACGCATTTAAAAAAAATGAAAGGGGCGTATTTATAGAGACTGTTTAAGCTGCTTTTAAGAAAGACTCGAGTTTATCATATTTAAATTGCATTGCATAAACTCTAGTTTAAGTTAAACAAAAACTATGTATGGGCCCCCATAAATTTTCTGATTGAATTTATTGATGAACACGCTTTTTGTGAATGCAGCTCACAAAAAGCTTGAATCATAATCAAGTTCCGCCTAAGCCTGTGGTAAGACAGTGTGATGGTATAGATTGTAATTTTACTTTAAAGTCCAATCCAATTTAAAGTACAATTTAAAGCATTGAAAGATTTGCTTGTTTCACCAGAGTTTTGGGGTTCGAATCCCAACGCTGCCCAATACTTTGTTTTTACAAATAACTTTTTTAATTTCTTAAGACTTTTTTTTCTAAGTGCTAGTGACAAAATTTTCTTGAAGTGTTATGTTTTCTGTTTGAAAATGTTTTGCTTTTTTCCGAATTTGAGCCATTACACAGTGCGTTGGTCAGTGGACAAAAATAAAAAAATCAAGTCCATTATATGATGAAAAACCGGTGCTTCACATGAAGGGATTATATTCGACAGTAATAAAACACGGTTTTTCACTGTTAAAATACAAAATTCAAAAAGATTAGTGGTGTTTTTCATGATATTTTGATTATTCAAGCTCAAGTTCAAATTGATGTTTATCATTTTTTCTAAGTGAAAACAAATGTTCTTGACTTTTTTTTTTTTGTTAATTATCAAAATGAATATCGGTAGATCAGGTATGTATTTCAGTTTGCTTTTGTAAAGTGAAATTAGTATTTAAAAAATTTAACCTAAAAAAGTCTGTTTTTTGTGACTAGAAAACTAAATTTATATCAGACTGTAGCAAGCTGTAGCAGAATCTTGTATACCACAAGGTTCTGTTATATTTCTACTTTCTAATCATGCTCACCTTTTTTGCTCATACTTGCTCATTTTCAAAATATTTACATTTTTGTAGACTCATTTTCAGTACTAAAAAACAAGGATTTTTTCGAAAAATTGGCTTAAATTGTAAAATTTTCAAACATAAAGGTGGTTTATGAGTTTGTTATAAGAAAACAAAAGGCTGTGGATGCTAAAGTGCCTTTCAAAATATGTTGTTCCAAAATATCGGGGAATTTAATTGCACCTTTGTCATTTTTTGGACAATTTTCTCACGTCGATTTTTTTTTCTATTTTATATGTTTTGTTTTTTTTTTTTGTAGGAATCAAGCATTATAAAAAAACAGTCTTAAGATTGAATATAAAAAAGTTGGACTTTTTTTTTAAGGAATTTTGCCTGCAGAGTTGGCTCTCATTCGATATTATTTAAATATTTATTATTTTTTTGTGAAATTTATCATTACTTTGATGAAATATACCATGTCCATAAATATGTGTTTCTGAAGGTTTTCTTATTCAAAGAAACACACATTTTTTATATTCTGATTTTTGTCCACATCCCCCATACACTCGACGCACTGTGCATTAGTGCGTTCGTTATTTAGGTTTTTTTCGAGAATCAAATTCCTGAGTGGAAAAACTGTTTCTAAATAATAATAAAAAAATCCTCTAATTGTTTCAAATTTTAATTCTTATACTAGATGGCGCCCCAAGAGGGTTAAAGTTTTTTAATCATTTGAAATAGGTATGTGTTGACTTATGAGGCCATTTTTTTTTTATATACATAGACTTCAATCAAAATTTTTTGATGAGGTTCTTGTCTACATTAAACAACGTTTTCAAAAAGGTATAAACCATTTTTCTATGACCAGGGGTTTAGTCAGGGCATGCACGTTTTTTTTTTAAGGGTTATTAAAGCAAGCATGTTTTATTAAAACCAGCATATGAAATAGCATGAAAAATAAAATAAAACCCTAATAAATTTTGATTGAAGTCTATATCTAAAAAAAATGGCCTCATAAGTCAACACATAACTATTTCAAATGATTAAAAAACTTAGACCCTCTTGGGGAGCCATCTAGTATTAAAATAAAAATCTGAATGTTTTTTTTTATTTCGAAACAGTTTTTCTACTAAGGAACTTGATTCAAAAATAACGAACGCCCTAATGCACAGTGACGAGCAAAAGTGGTCAAATGTTTTGCCTTTTTTGAAAAAGTTGTTTAAAACTTACTGTTCTTTACATAAATTAAATCGTTTTATTTTATTATTTTTCTATATTATGCCACCATTAATTTTCCTGATTAAAATTTTAAAAAATGCTTCATTGTCCAAAAATGGAGAGTATCATATTTGTATTTGGACTTGACCAATTCTGCTCGTTTTGGAAAAAGGCTTTTGTTTCAATATATTGAGTGTACTAGAATTAATTTTTACCACTTTTAACAATGCCTCGAGATAGGATCTATCAATCTGTGAAGAAATAATTTTAAAATTCGGTCGTATTTCAGCTTAATGGAAAGCTCAAAGGTCATCGCTTTTAGACTTGTGTTTTTTTACTGCGCTCACAATTTCTTCAAAAATTTCAACAGATTTTCAGCCAAAATGGGTCAGGGCCTTATACTGACTACGCAACTGTCTTAAATTTCTGATTTCCGAAGAAATATTTGACAATTTTAAAGGTTTTAGTGGGGTCTTCATCTAGTTGAAAAATGATATCAGACGACACGGAGTCTTCTTTTGCCAAAAAAACTTGTTAAATTATACCGTTTTATATCAAGATAGATTTTCCTCTTCATCATATCAAAGGTCGGGAACTCCCCCCAAAAACTCAAACAGAACATCACCAAACCTTTTTTTAAGTCAAAAATCGTTAGGTTAGATGAATTTTTACTAAAACTTTTGCTAAAACTTTAACTATAACCACAAAAAAGAATCAATAACCAATGGGAAAAGTAGATTGGATTGACGAGAACACAGAAGAAATAGAATGCAAATCTAGTTACTATCCAAAACTGGAAAAAAAACATTTCAGCACTATCAAGTTTATAGAACGGACATAAATTATTATGGACTCAAGAATATTTTCCGGTGTTATCTTGTAGATTGCTAGCTAAATTAAAAAAAAAATGAACAAGCGAACCTATCCTGATATAAAACGAAACAATTTACCAAGTTTTTTGGCAAAAGAAGACTCCGTGTTGTCTGATATAATTTTTCAACTAGATGAAGACCCCACCAAAACCTTTAAAATTGTCAAATATTGCTTCGGAAATCAGAAATTTAAGACAGTTGCGTAGTCAGTATAAGGCCCTGACCCATTTTGGCTGAAAATCTGTTGAAATTTTTGAAGAAATTGTGAGCGCAGTAAAAAAACACAAGTCTAAAAGCGATGACCTTTGAGCTTTCCATTAAGCTGAAATACGACCGAATTTTAAAATTATTTCTTCACAGATTGATAGATCCTATCTCGAGGCATTGTTAAAAGTGGTAAAAATTAATTCTAGTACACTCAATATATTGAAACAAAAGCCTTTTTCCAAAACGAGCAGAATTGGTCAAGTCCAAATACCAATATGATACTCTCCATTTTTGGACAATGAAGCATTTTTTTAAATTTTAATCAGGAAAATTAATGGTGGCATAATATAGAAAAATAATAAAATAAAAACGATTTAATTTATGAAAAGAACACTAAGTTTTAAACAACTTTTTCAAAAAAGGCAAAACATTTGACCACTTTTGCTTGTCACTGTACATATTATACATGTTGGAATGAAGAATATAATCTGTTAACATTTAGGTACAGTTAAATATGTATTAAAAATCGATTTTAGAAATTTTGCCTTTTATTGTTAACCACACCGAAAAAAAAAATTGATAATAACAGCTATCAAATTAACATTTTTCAGTGACAAAAGTCGTCCAACAATTAAAATATCAATTTTGATATTTTATCATATCATTTTCACATTTTTTAATTTCAGATGGGATGGTGAAAATTTCACTTTGACAATTAAAATATCAATGTTGACTAGATTTTACGTTTTAGTTTATTATAATGAAACCTATTTCTTTCTTTTTCTTTTTTATTATTTTTATTATTAAAAGAATTTTCTTTCTTTTTTCAAAACATTACTGAAAGGGAATATTCTTTACAAAATAATGATCATATTATTTTTTCTATTATAGGTGATATAATTGTTTTGTTATTTTCTCCCAAACTATGTGAAGTAAAATCTTAGTGCCGATCAAATTTTATCAGTAAATCATACATTTTACTTCGAAAAAACACAACGCGCCTTTAAATTAGTACACATTAAGAATTTTGTATTTAATATTTTTCAATAATTTGGAATGAGAAATTGATATGAAAAAATGATAATAAAATATCAAAAAAAAATTCCAAAATGTGACATTTAAATATCATCCTGATAATAAAAATGTTGTTTTAACATTTTAAATATCATTAAACACATTTTATAGAGCATTTTTGGCTGATATTTAAGAAATGTTAATTTGATATTTAAAAAATGTTAAATTGATATTGGTTTTTTTTTTCGGTGCATAACAATTTTTGTAAATTAAAAAATAGTTTTTAAACAATTTTAGTAGGTACTCTATTAAAAGATCAGAATTGGTTACCGAAAGCCAATTATTGTATAATTATTTTTTAAAGATTTAAAATTGCATCATTCCAAGCAAAATACACCTCTCAAAATACTAAAAGCAAAACAATAACATGCATTCATGTGTTTTGTAAATTTATTATCCTCGCAATGAAATTCCATCCATGTTCTTCTTAATGAACCCAATTTAAATGTACAAGCCCATTGTGCATTTTTTTCTTTTCAACAACAACAAAAAATCAACCCTTCATCATCATCATCAATGCTCATTTATGTTGAACTGAACACCACCGCCGCGACACAATACACCCGATAGCCTCTAACTGGCTGGGGTTGTTTTTCTCCCCCTTTTTCTATGTGAGGTATAATGATGAATAGCTTTAAATTTAATCTCCTCTAAAGGGTCGAATGACATATCATTGCAACGAAATCCATAAATCCATTGTAAGAGAGATGCTCTACGGTCAGTTGTTTGTATATATGTTGTTTTGCTGCTTTTGAAGTGACACGCGGCACTTACAAGTGAGCTACTGACACTCGTCTAAAAACACACCTTAATATCTGCCTGCTGCTGCATCACCTCACTGCAGCTGGATGCTCCTCAACCATAGCCATTCTAATGCCACAAATAATGGGGAATATGCATAGCATAGTCGGGCTTATAAAACGACAGCCAGACACACTCCGGTCGGTGGTGGTGGCATATGCAAACGAGGTGAGGGATATTAAAGAGCGGTGAAGGCGGCGGAACAGACCCAACCGACACCGACCTCGATACACATAGGTCGGTCGGTGTAGGCGATATTTGATTTATTACGAGCTATTCAAGTGAACAATTATTTTTTTTTATGAATATGCAGCAGAAGCCAAGGCACATAATATCAGGCAAAACGGAAACCGGCAAACTGATGTCCTGAACATCACAAAACAACAAGCTCTCCGAACACACCCACCCCTGAGATAAATTAGTATCGGAGCACAGGTTGGCCATTGATTGCGCCTCCCAATATCGAGGTGGCAATGGTGGGTGTTCCATTAATAGTCATCATCATGGCATAGTAAACGTAACGTAACTCTGTGGGCAGACATAGTGCGATGGGAATCAAATCAGTTTGTAGTATAAGCCTGGTATAGGACGTGCTCAAAAGGTGTGGAGGGTAACAAGGACCGGACGCTCGCTCTGGCTGATGGCTGGCTGCTGGGATGCGTTTTGGAACGCCTCGGCTGTTGACATGATTAATTTATCATCAATTTTGGGAACGGTTTTTTGAGTAGCGTCTGTTACGAGGCGTTATGAGGTGGAAATGAATGATTTTTACCCAAAACGATTTTATAATTTTTTTGTTCAGTTTTTTTTTTGTTCTCATTTTTGTGTGAAAAGTTTTGGAGGTGGAAAGTTTTTTTTGTTGAAAAATTCGGAAGCATGGCGAAATTTTCATGAATAAATTATTTAAATATGTAAGTTTTTTTTTTTTTTTTTTTTTTTTTTGTTGGACTGACTTCGACTTAAATGGTAATGAAGTATCTATGCATATAGAAGTAACTTTAAGTAGACTTTTTGCATTAACCTTTCCGGAACAGATGTTACTATGTACCTTCTCTCCCATTTATGCATGAAGAAGAATATTGTTAGGAAAGGTTGTTGTAGAATATTACAAATTCATAGCCAAAATGGGCTTACATCCGGAAGTAAGAAAAGAAGAGATTAGGTATGTAGGTCAACAAAAAAAAAAAAAACAAAAAGGAAACAAGTGTTAGGTCAAGAAAGGTACATGGGTGGATCTTTTTTTGTAGAAAGAAAGAGAGATAGAAAGTTAAAAGCCTTCTTAAGACACTTATGAAAGTTTATAAGGATTTAAGGATATAAGTGTAAGGTTTGATTTTTGAATATTGACCTTTTGATGATCTTTTGAGAATATAATTTGTTATTAAATAAAAAAGGGATTTAGGGATATTGTTTTTTCGTTACACAAATGAGGTAGTGTTTATTTTTGTTTTAAAAAATTCGTTGGGATGTTTATAGGCATTGCTTTAGAATTAGAGTTTTTCAAGGACGTATCCTTTATATATATTTTTTTTTGCTAGAAGATTCTACGAAGAAACAATACCAAGGATTCTGAGCAACAAATTATGAACAATTCATTGTGCATTAACATTTTGCTATAAGGATTTTAGTTTTTTCTTGCCATCTTCACAAAGACTGAACAGATTAAAATAATGATCATTTTTCTGTCAGTAAGGTGACAAAAACAAGTTTTAAAAATATGCATAAAATTTGCATTAAAAAAACTGAAAAATTGAAAGAACGATAACATTGTATAAAATCGGTCCAGTAATGGGATATAACCAAAATGCAGATTTTTGGAAGAAACGGCAAAGTTCTATTGCCACTATCAGATTATTTTTGAAAATAACTACAAAAAATCAGCTTTGTTAGAATAGCATTAAACTTCGTTTTCATAAACCAAATTTAATTAAAATCGTTTGAGCCGATTTCAAGTCAACTGCAATATTTGGGAATTGTTATATGGCAGGTATTTGTTCTAAGCGAGATATTACAAAAACAACTTTCAGAATTGAACTCAAATCACGATATTAAAAAAAAAATACTAATTTAGGTAGTGAAAACATGTAGGTATCTACTAAGTACATATGAAAGTGATAGACCACTATTTTTAAATTTTTAATTTTTTGGCACGAAACAAGTACTTGCTCTAAAGGACAAAAAGCAACAGAAAATGATACTGGCTCGCACGAACTTGCTCCATAAGTTCAAGTTTCATATTCTTTAAATATTTTTATATACAAATTTGGTAATTGTGTAAAATGCAAAAAAAAGAAGATAAATGATAATAAAAAACCTAAAACTCGTTTTTTAAACGAAAAAAAAAAAAAACATTCAAATGAGTTTGAGCTCCAGAAATAGTATGTAATTAGATTTTTTTTTAGAAAAAAAAAAAAAATAATTTTAATCAAAACAAAAATTAGGTATTTCTTTTTTTTAATAGTTTGTTGATTTTATTTTAAAGTTGATCTTGATATGCCATTTTGTTGAAATTATAAATCGACACTTAAAATCAAAATTTTAGAAAAATTGGATGTCCCGTTTTTCAAAATTAGATTTGTCAATAAAAATTTACAATTTTATTTTTAAATCAAAAATTAATTTTATTACGAAAATGCAAAATGGAAAAGAACTATTTCATTAAAAAAAATATATTTTTAATTGTGCAAATAAGGTCGTTCATCGACCATTATTAATACAACATGGCTATTGAACCGTTTTCTTGGTTTCTCACAAAACCAATTACAATCAACATTTTTACACATAACAAAAAAAAATTTGGTAAATTTAAATTTTAAAAATAAGACAAATTAAACAAAATCATTAAAGAAAAATCAATTTTTTTTTTAATAAATATTTTGAAAACAGACCAATGAATTTTTTTAACTTTGTTTTATTATGTCGATTAATATTTGAGCCGTTGTATTTGAAAGTAGTATAATAAGTCCATTATTTTTGTGTTTCGAGATATTTAAGGGTTTGCGTTTTTAAATTTTTAAATTTGAATATGAGTTAAAATTTTTTTGTAGAAATTGTTTTACCAATTAGATTTTTAAGTGTTAAAAGTAAAAAATTAAAATTAAATTAAAATATAAGGAACTGATTTATTTATTTAGTTAAAAAAATTAAATTTAGACTTCTTTAACAAAAAAATAACGATTTAAAAAGGTGTTTTTTTATTGTAAATTATATCAAAATTATATTATTTTTTAAATTTTTGTTAAATTTAAAAAATCCTTTACGAAGAATAAGCATTTTTACCATAAAAGTAATGCAATTGTAATTTCAAATTGTTTTTCAAATTCATTTAAAAACAAAACAAAAAAATTATCTATATACACTTGGCTGCAGAAGATGAAGAAATTTTTGCTTTCGATACTACGAGAAGGAGTGCAATGGGTGTGTCTATATACAATTTTTTTTCATGTGATGTTTTGAAAAATAAAGCATTAAGCTAAAAGACTAATTCTCTATGTCAAACTCATTTTAGAAACAATATTGAAATACAGGAACAATTCTATTTAAAACTTTGTTTATAAACATTCAAACTAATAAATATTATTTAAAACTCCACATTGAAAAAAAAAAATGAAAGTTAATATTAAAAGTTAAAATATTCCAAAATATCGATACATTTTGTTCAAAACTTATCGACATTCATTAAGATTTCATTATCAGATATTAGCATTAAATGAATGTGTTTTTTCAATTTTCGAATGCTTCAAGTTAATTCTTTTTTAAAATAATTATAATTTCAAACATTCTAAAGTAAACATAGTATTGATCAGCTAACTAAAACAAGAACAATATTTTGCAAATTCAAATTCAATTTCAAAAACAAAAACACGTTGAAACAATAATTTTGCTCTCGGACATTTTATCCTCCATTAAAATTCAGTAGAAAAAATAAAAGAGAAATAATTGAAAATCACTTCCCTTCGAAGTATTAATTTGATAACATAATAAAATACAGGCCGAAAAAGTCAATAATCCGTTTAATTGAAAAATTTGAGAAAGGTCAAATTTTCCAAATAAGTATAACGAACTGAAGAAAACAAAAAAAAAAAAACTGAAAACAAACACCTTAAGGCCGAATAAGATTCCAAAGTTTAACTTTTTGTTTGCCCTTTTAACTTCTTATACAAAACTTATCTTCAAAAAAAAAAAAAATTCATATCGACGGACTGACTATTTCTCTTTGTGCTTACTTTATTGGAAACAAATTTTCTCGATAATTTGACTCTAAAATAAAAAAAAAAAAGAACTTTCTAACTTTTTGTTCGTTTTCTTAGAAAATACTTTTGAAATCATTATTTCTGATTAAGGATCTAGATACTTTTGAAATTGCATTTAAGTTTTTTTTTTATTTTCTATTTTGTGTGTTTTTTTTTCTGTGTTTTCTTTTACTTAACTTGCATTGTTTTAGGAAGGAAAAAACAATAATAATAGAAAAATAAAAATAAAAAATTATTTTCCAAAGTCTCCCTCATCCTATTGTATTTTGTCGTAATTGGAAAACTTTCTCGCTTTTGTTTTTTTTTTTTGTCGTTCTTTTCTTCCTACCCAGCCACTGAGTGATTCTGGATAAAAAAAAAGAAATCTCATTAAAAAATCCTCCTGTTTTTTCACTTTAGATTTTTTTTTTTCTTCCAACTCTGGGAACCTTGGAGTCACAATCTTTTCTTTTTGCGACAACTTAATTAAAAAATAAAAAAAAAATAACCCCCCCTAAAGTCAAAATGAACAACAATGAGTTGTTAGATAAACTTCCTATATTTTTTTTTTGTTTTAACTTTTTTTCATTCTTCTTCATCTTTTCACCATTCTTAGTCAAGGTTAAATAGAAGAGTTTACAAAAATTAATTTAGCAGTTGTGATGTGATTTACTTTTCATTCACATACAGATTCCCATGCTCCTTTTTGAAAGTGCTGAGCAATGATGTCGAAAGTACTAAATAAAGTAATGTTTTGGCTAATTAATTTTACAAAAAATATTGTAATTTGAAAATTTATTACAAGCAGGGTTGTAAAAATACCAATTAAAAAAAAAAAATGCATTTGAAATTAAAAAAAAGTTTGCATTAAAAAAAAAATATTTATTGGAAGTATCTCAACATTTTTTGCATTGAAAAAAAAAAAAAAAATTATTGCAAGTTGCAACTGACAAATACTTGCATTGAAAACAAAATTTATATTGCAAATCAAAATATTTTGCATTAAAAAAATTGTAGATATACGAATATTAAAAAAAATATTTAATGCACACATTTTACATTGAATTTTTTTATGCACACATTTTTTTATTTGCAATAAACTTTTTTTTTTATGCAAAATATATTATTTTTTGGCAGTAAAAATTTTATTTCGATGCAAATATTTTTCAGTTGCAATAACATTTTTTAATTTAAAAAATATATTTTTAATGTGGCAAATAAGGTCGTACATCGACCATTATTAATGCAACCTGCTATTGAACCGTTCTCTTAGTTTCTCACAAGACCAATTAGAACCGAAATATGTACACATACAAAAATATGTTGGTAAATTTAAATGTAAAAATTAAGAAAAAGTAAACCAAAACTATGAAAAAAATCAATTTTTAAAGAACTTTTAATTTTTTTTTTGGAAAAATATATTAAAAAAAAAAAATGCACACAAAAAAATTTTACTGCAACTGAAAAATATTTGCATTGAAAACTACACTTTATTGCAAATAAAAGTATTTTGCATAAAAAAAATGTATTGTTTTATTTTATTTTTTTTTTTAATGTATTATTTTACTCAACGAATATTAAAAAAAAAAAATATTTAATGCACACATTTTGCATTGAATTTTTTTTATGCAGAAATTTTTTTATTTGCAATAAATCTGCTTTTTTTTATGCAAAATATTTTTTTCTTGCAATACACATTTTATTTCAATGCAAATAATTTTCAGTTGCAATAACATTTTTGTTCAATGAAAAATATTTTTACTTGCAATAAATATTTTTTTTTTAATACAAATATTTTTCAGTGTAAAACATTTTTTTTAATGCAATTTTTTTTATTTGCAATGAGTATTCTTTAAAAATTTTAAAATGCATTAAAAAAATGATTTTTTACAACCTTGATTACAAGAAGTCCGATTTGAATATTAAAAAATAGTTCGTTCTTGTTGATTCTCATGATTTTGAGTGATAGTTTTGCTTATATTCATCCTCAACCCGAATTTTTTTTAAGTCATGACATTCTTAAGTGCTTCTTTGATTTTAAGAACTAAAACATTGAAACATTTAACCTTTTTAAAAAAAATCACTACTCTTGTAACTCGAGACGACAGCACTGATCTTTTTGCTCATGAACTCATGTGATGGCCAGATAGAGTGTATCTCATTTGTCAATTATTGTATAGGAGATGTGCTATTTAAAGGGATGTGTGTTGTGTAATTACATCCTGCTGCTGCAGCAGCATCCATCAGGAACAAAAGTCCTTTGAGGCTATTTGAATGGACTCCCTTGATATATTTTAATGAAAGTTTCCTTGCATAGAAATTAAACTAAATGCACCCCCAAACAAGACTTGATACAACAAAACAAACTAAATTCCCTTCCAGAGATAATCCTTAGGTAAACAAAACAGTTCACTGTTGTTACTATACTCATCTAAGGGATTTTGGTTTGGGTGAAGGAGTCAGGAATAAGGCCGGTTTGGCTTTTCTACTTTTCCACAGTTTGTTTAATGGTTATTTGAACAATATAAAATATACTTAACTTTGCCCAGTGTCAATTCGAATGGTTGTTGTTTGTGGGTCTAGTCCGTCGCGTTGTCCTCTACTACGTCGTCGTCGGGGAAAGGCAATTCAGAATATCCCATTAGGGAGAAATTTCAGGAGCGTGCCGTTGCAACTAATGTCTGTCAATAAATGAATAGATTTGAAATCCAACTTCCAACTCTATAACAACATATTGTTTGTTTGCAATTTGAATTGAACATATTATTATTATTATTTTTGTTTTCCCTTATTTTTCAATTCACAACAAAAATACAAACAAAATACCCTCTCTCACTAAAACTTTAATCATGAAGTCAATGTCAATAAAATATGGGAAATTGAGCTTCAATAATATTTAGAGAGGAAAGTATGTGTATTTTTTGAGGTAAATAAATTGCGGTTCAGTGCGGTTTATTGTTTTTTATTCAAAATGCAATTTTGTATAGATTTAGGATAATACATAAAAAGACGAAGTAAAAAAGTAATTCTATTTGTTTTTGGATATATTTTGTACTGCATTTTGGGGTTGATTGATTTTTTATAATTTATCTCAACTTTATTTTTCTCATTCGTAATGGGATATCCCATCTATTTTGTGTGTGTTTTTTTTGTTGTTGGTTTTGTTTTGCTTCGTCCTTCATTTTTTTTTTTTTTGTTTTTGTTGAAAGTTCTTAAAAATAACATCTTTTCGGTATATTTATCTGTTCGATTTAAGGGTGGCAGTTATGGATGGCTGGTGATGTATAAGAGAGGAATAAATAGTACTTCAGTTAAATTGGAAATGAGAAAACAAACAAACAGATTTGCAAAAAGTCAATGAACAGTGATGTTTGAAAAATGTTAAATCAAGTCCTAAAAAAAAAACTTCAAGTACAAAATAGTAAATAAACATGAAATTCCTGACTTTTTTTTCAGGTTTTAGCATTTTTAATCCTAAAAGACCACGAATTGATACCTAATAAAATAATCATGATATTCATTTTAAAAGAAATTAGATTTTCTACAAATTGTTTAATCTCAAAATGCCGACGGAAGTGGGAAACTTTAAGCGTTTAGCGAGGATTAAAACAAAGTCTATAAAAAAAGTATGCGATTTGATTTCTTTTATTAAGATGCATTTTTATAAAACCTTTTTTTTTAATCATTGGAGCCGATTTTTTTTAAACTAATTTTTGAAAAAAAAAAAAAAAAAATTAAGTGTGTATTCTACTTTGCAGAAATTTCTAATCAACACCTAAAACCAAAATTTGAAACAAGTTAAATGCCCAGATTCCAAAAATGTGATTTGTTAAATAAAAAAAATCCAATTTTTTTTTTTCAAATCCAAAAATTATTTTTTTTCAAAATTTTATTTTTGATAACACTATTGAACTGTATAAATGCTTTTGTACAAAAGGACGTGATAAATGAATTTATCTAAAAAATTAGAGCTCCTAGAAAGGAACCAGTGTGATTTTTAAGGCTTTTTCTGTAAAATTTGAATAAACAGTGTTGAAACACTCAAAATAAGGAAAACTTCAAAATTAGTAAGAACATATGCCCCCAAATATGAAAAATTAAATATTTAAAAAACTAGAGCTGCTAGAAGGAAACCAATAATATGACTTTTGAACTAACTGAATACAAATTCATAAAATTTGATAGAAATCTTTCTGGAAAATTTTAAAAACTTGAAAATTGTTCGCCAGTGTTGGATTATTTTCAAAAACCAGAAATGGTTGATTCAAGAAAAAAAATATTTCCGAAAAATGCTTCTTACCTAATTCTGTATTCCAAAATTCTGAATTTGTGCTCTTTTTTTTCATAATCATCAATAAACAAAAAAATTGTTTGTTTAGTTTTATAAAGGTCTCAATATCCCAATTGTTGCGCATTTACAGACATTTTTAACAAATATTTACAGAATATTGTAATATAGGATTCTCAATTGACAGAATTTTTGCACAATTCAACTCCTTTAAGAGATTAAGACACAAAGGAAAAGGTTCGTAAGGTTAATGTTTTATCAATTCTATAAAACTTGATTTCAAGATGTCAAAAGAGCCTTCACTTTTGTTACATTTTTTTAACGAAATAAATAAAAAAAAAAACTCGTAAAATATACAAGCGTATGACAATGTTAAGGTCACAATGGAAACAATAGCAGAAAAGGCTTCAGTAAAATTCGACAAAATGTGGTCTCAAAAATTCCTCTAAACGGTCAAAAACTAAAAAATCTCAACTATTTTAGTTTTCGTGTAGTTATTTTGTAATAATAAAGGAGTTTTACAATTTTTTCCGAACGTTCTTAGCTGAGATGTGCTTTTTAATGACATTGACACTCTTGAAGGCTCTCTTAATACTTCTAGTTTTTGAGAAAATTGAAAAATTATTTTATCAGATTTTTCTTTTTTCAAAATATTTTTTGTTTTTATTTTCCAATTTTCTCAAAAACTAGAAGACATAGAAACATATAGTTTTCACTGTTCTTTAAGGAATCAATTGAGGCAGTTTTCTGTTTGAGTAATTTTTTTTACTAAAATTCACAGTCTGGACAAAAATAGTATAAAATGAGTTTTAAAAAATTTTTTTTCAGCTATTTTTAACTTTGAAATCGATTATTTCAAAAACTATTGGTTATATTATATTGATTTAAAAATTAGAATCAAATGTACAATTTTTCCTTTCGGAAATGGTATCATTTATTACTGTAAGTGTTGCCGTTCTTTTTTAATATTTTTTTTTATTTTGATATTTTTTTTTTTAGAATACTGTCCCTCCCACCTAAACGGGGGGAGATAGACCCCCTCCCAAAGAAAAAAATGTTTGTATTGAGCTCCTCTACAAAAACCCGTTCTCAAATCCTGGCGCCCAAGTTATCCTACTACGTGCCGAAACAACATTTTTGTTCTATACCTAAAAGTTCGAATTTCTGTATTTGGGTTGAAATCGAAAAATTTTTTTTTCTAAGCCAATTTTGAAGTGATTTTCATAAAAAATACCTCGATTGATTGGGAAATAGATATAGTTTCAGAATATATTTTTTAAATAGCATGTTGTTTTGAAAACATATACTTTAAATTGATGCCGAAGTTGGGCAAATGACGAAAAAAATGGAATTTTTGAACTTTGACAGCTTGTAAATTCTAAGTGGTTTAACCGAGTTACAAGTTTTATACATTGTTGAAAACGTATATTTATCTTCTATCAGAAACTGTAAAAAAATCGAAAATGGGTAAAACATTGTCGAAGCTAGAATTTTTTCAATGGGTGAAGGTCCAAAAAACCGTTTTTTGCCCGTAACTCCAGATTTTGTGGGTGTTAGGGGATTTTCAAATACCGTTTCGTATATTTTGAGTGTTACACCGTGTAATTATAGTTTTTTTTTTGTCAAATATTTTTGTTTTTGTTGGCTTGAAAAAACAAAAAAAAATTGTGAGGCATTAAATGTAGTTAATTAAAATTAAAATTTCATAAATGCACTGAACTGTAATAAAAAAATTGAAAAGAATTGTTTCCGTGCATCATATAAATTCATTTTCTATGCGACAGTCTCACCCTTTTAAAATCTTTTTCAATATAAATCGTTTGAAAGATTATAATCCTTTTAAAAAAACCTTTGTACTTTTAAAAGATTCTTGAATTTTTTTTTTTTTGTTTACTATAAATTTCAGGAAAGTTGAGATAAGGTTTTATCTAAAAATTTGTCCACCGAACTGTATTCGTTTACACAATAATTTTGAATGAGAGAAAAAAAAAGGACCAAAGATTCTTTCACCCTTATTGTCATAACAACGAGCACCAACAAAAAAAAAATAAAATAAAAACAAACGCCCTTCTAAAATTGTATCTCTATTTTTTTTCTTCTTCTTTTTATATTTGTATGGATGTTTGCTTTCATTTTTTTGAAATGGTGGCATTTATCCCTTAAAATGGTTTTATCCCAACCATGAACTGTCATCAGGATAAAATACAGCAGCAAAAAAAAAATATAGAAATAAAACATAACTTATTAAATTCAGCAAAAAAAAATACAAGAAATTGCCTTGTGAATTTTTCATAAGCTTCTACACATAACACATCAAGAATCTTTTCGGACAGACTTTGATGTTTCAAAATAAAGAAAAAAAAAATACACACACAAAAAATAAGGGACGACTTACAATATTTGGGTAAAAGTCTCATAATGCGGTCACATTGGTTTTTATTGCCAGGAAACATCCTGACAAGCAATAGAAGAAAACTAACAAAAAAATTTTTTAAGTTTTTTTTTTTATCTTGTGTCTTCTGTTTTAATGCATTTATTACTTTTTTTTAACTGAAAAAGTTTGTCTGGGATTTCCTTGGATAAGTATTTTTTTTTTCTTAAATAGAGGAAGTGTCACAAAATGTCAAAGAGAGATATTTTTAGTTAGCAGACAAAAAGTAATTTAAAGCGATAATAGCATTTTTTTTTGAGACTATTCCAACAGAAAATAAAAAAAAAAATGAAGGAAATATGAAAAGTAAAAGTTTTATGGATGCTTAAAGTTTTAAATTAAGTTAGACTGAAATAACCTTGGGCATTAAATCAAGATAAATTAATTAGAATTATATCCAACCATTAAAAATGGGTTATTTTATTTCCCGACTCCGGAAGTCCATTTCTAATAGTCTATGAGCCCACAGAAGATTTTGGGTGTGGGAAATTTTTTAAATTGTTAGAAAATGAGATGTGCAATTCTTTCATTACCGTAGTGGAAACACTTGGAAGTTAAAGTTCAATAACTATGCAGTTTAATAAAAAGCTGAAAAAAACGTAAAAATTGACTCTTACCATTAAATGACACACATGAATTTGGGCACAAATAATTTTTCGTCTTACCTAAAAGTAAAATTAAAAAAATTGAAATTAATAAAAAATTCAGAGAAACAATTTGGTTATAGAAAAAAATTTAAAGAATAGAGTCCGATTTTAAAACTGGCAACGTTATGAAAGTGTTGCCGTTTGCTTTTATGAAAATATAATTTTTTTTTTTACAAAATTGCTTCTTATGATTTTTGTTTTATATATTTATTTTCAAAAAATCGTTTTTTTTTTTCTCCTAATACCATTTAATCCATTTTGTTATGACAACTTATAATAAATTTTATATCATCTGAAAGCTTATTATTTCAGCTCAAAATATGTATATCGACCATGTTTATACAACATCTACAAACAGAGCTAGAATTTTTTGAACCCAATCAGTTTTCATAAAAATAAAGACAAAAAATCAATCTTTTTTCTCTTCTAAAGGCATTAAATCCATTTTTTTAAACTACAACCTATAATAAACTTTATATCATCTGAAAGCTTATTATTTTACCTTTTATATGACCCTTAAAACATATTTCTACGATGCCTATAAAAAAAGGAAGAATTTTTTAAAGCCAACCATGTTGAAATTTCAAACTGAGACTACACTGCTTCCTTCACTATTTGCAAGTTTTTCAATTTTAGATTGTATAACTTGTAGAGCACGTATCGTTATTTGTGATATATCAAATGAAAGGCAATATTATCATTCATTCGTATTAAAGTTAACTCAAATTTGTATGTGCTCTAGATCAAAAGATATAAGAAAAAGAAAAAGAAAGAAAAACAAAATATTTTCACCGTTATCTCAGGATTTTGAAAATAAAATTAATTGATATTTGTACAATATTTTATTCTATTACTTATCTATATTATAAATTTCATCCATCTATTTATTACAACAAAAAAGTTATAATCAATTGATTTTTCCTGTCGCTTTTTCGTTTCATCGTGTTTCAATTCACTACGATGCTTAAGAAGTTTTCACTTCAAAAAAATAAACTTTTCTGACTATTAAACGGATATAGCATGTAGTAAATTAGATTTTTTTACTTTTAGAGCAGTATTTTCGAACCCAGCACTCTCTTTTAGACAAAGAAAATCGAACCCCTTTTAAAATTGTAACTTTTTTTCAAAGGCATACGTTGAGTTGTCGCGGCCCCGTGGCAAGACTAAGTTTTGGGGCTTCTTTGATATTTGGGGTCCCCTTTGATATAGAAAATAAGAACAAATAAAAAAGTACGTATACGCTCTACTTTTTTTTCTGCTCCCCTGATGTATCATTTGTTGGTCGCTAAGGCCCTAAGATAATTTTTTTTTTCTTACATTCGGAAGCAGATATTTTCGGATCATAGTCTCGAAACAAGATTTGGTTTACAGATATGAGTTAACAATGAGCAAGTCTATCCATTTTTGTGAAAAAATTACAAATCTATTTTTTTAAGATTTTAGAGAAAAAATCAAGGTTAACCCCTTGCCTAAAAAATTGGAATTTTCAAAAATTTCTTCCAAATCCATCGAGTGATACATCAAAAGAAAGGCCTTTTTAAGCTCTATTCAAAACTGAAAAAAACTTTTTGAAGTGAAAACTTCTTTAATATCGTAGTGATTTGAAACAAAATGAAACGAAAAAGCGACAGAAAAAAATCAATTGAATATAACGTTTTTGTTTTAATAGATAGATAAATGAAATTTATACTGTATATAGATAGGTAAATAAATAAATTATAATTGTGGAAAATTTAAATTAATTTCATATTCAATATCCTGAGATAACGGTAAAAATATGTTCTTTTTATAAACACGTTATATCTTTTGATCTAGAGCACGTAAACATTTCATTTGACTTTAATACGCATGCTGATAATATTACCTTTCATTTGATATATCACACATAACGGTAAATGCTCAGCAAGTTACACAATCTTTAATTGAAAAACTTGAAAAATATCTCACAACACCTGAAGGAATAGGAAGTACCGTAATCTCAGCTTGAAATTTCGACATAGTTGGCTTTAAAAAATTTTTTCCTTTTTTTTAGGCATGGTAGAAATATGATTGAAACGTCATATAAAAGGTGAAATTATAAGCTTTTAGATGATATAAAATTTATCATAGATTTCATTTCGATGGGGCCTTGTTTCACTGGGGCATATTTTCATTATGAAAAAATACCCCAATTTGGGGCCTTATTTCATTTTTTTATTGGGGCCTTATTTCCTGGGGCCTAATTTCGCGGAGCCAGGTGAATATGATAAAAATGAAGGGAAAAATAAATTACGGGCGAGCCGAGTTCGGGAAGTGGGTGGGTTGAGTTTTTAATGGTAAAAAATGGTATATCTCGATTTCCAGCAAAACTACAAGTCCTTTTATTTTATTTTATTTTATTTCGTTAAATACTAACGGTACAGATTATACAGATTTAAGATTAACATTTAACATTGGATAAAAAATTAATTTTTAACGATATTGATTGAAAAACATATTCCTTATACTCTGTGATTTAACAATATCATTACAGGAATTAATAAGAACATAGTTTTTATTAAATACATTAATTAACAGATTGAGAGGACTATAAGCGCCATAGTTTGATCTACTAAAGATGTTACAAAGTGACATCCTATGGAAAAAAGTTGTAGGGCAAAGTTGTAGGTAACGAAAAGATCTACAACTTATGTTTCAAAAATTTTTTCACATAACCTCAAAATTTATGTGAAAAATTAAAAAAAACCGAGTTTTGGTTTTTTATTTTTATCTTTTTCAAAAAAATGTTTTTTTCTACGAAATTTGGTGAAAATCAACCTTATTATGTCCCAAAAAACAGTTTTTTATTTGATTTAAAATATTTATTTTTTAACCCTATTTTAACTTAATATAAAAAAAACACCCTAATTTTCGAAAATTCACGTGTCAAAATATCAGCTTTTTTCAAAAAATCGGTGGGTATTTTGTTCGATGAAATATCTACTTTTAGATGTTGAAAGAAAAAATTTACATTACTATAGGGAGTACATTTTCTCGGAAAATGCAATAAATGAAAAATGCTTTAATTCGAATTTTTTTTTTATCATTATTTAAAATCAAAAACAGTAAATTTTGAAAGTCCATATTTTATCCAATTTAAGCCGTATTCAATTTTTGTGACCATTTTGTTGAAAAATAAAGTACTTTTTTTTCCGTTACATGTTCAATATCTATAAATGCTTAAAGGATAAAATAGACTTTTTAGTAAAAACAACAAAAATGTCATGTTTTTCTCTTTTTCGAATAGTTTTTTATTAGTTTTCTACAATAATTTAATTTTAAATTTTTTTTAAAGGATACCATATCGATAGGAAATTTAATTATCTACAAAAAATTACTTAATAAAAATTTTCATATTCGGCTTCCTTTTCAAGTTATAGACGAAAACACAAAAAATATCCAAAAAAATCGAAAATATTGATTATCATATCTTTATAACTTATCCATAGATTTTGAAGGAAATTATCTTGGTATCTTTGCCAGAAAGTGTACTACACACAAAAATATAAAACTATGAGGATTCGCAAGATTTTTTATGTCAGTAAGAAACTTTTTTTTTTTTTGCAAGAATTTCCTTTAAAAACTCGATTTTTTTAAGTGTGCACTTAAATGCACTTAAACTTTTGGAGTGACCTAAAAAAGTTATTCCAGTGTTTGTTGCTCATTTGATCAGCTTTCAGGAACCGGTTTTTCTGTTCATATTAGTTGTTTATTACTCAAGAATCAAGATATAGCCCAAATACTAAGTATGCTGAAAAAAAAAACCACAAGAAACTTTGAAAAATTATATCTCGAAAACGTATCCATCGTAATTTTTTTTAAAGTGATTTCCGAGTTCCTAAGGGCAAAGTACGTAAGAAAAAAATAGTGGGATTGAGTGTCCATTTTGGCTGTAAACCAGTGTTATCTATTCTGGGCTAATAAGCTTTCAGGTGATATAAAATTTATTATAGGTTGTCATATAAAAAACATGTATTTAAAGGTGATAGAATACAAAAACAGGTAGATTTTATCTATTTTTTTTTTTTTTTCAAGAAAATGTGTGAATTGCACACATGATTTTTTTTTGTTATAGCTCGCCTCTAACTTTATTGACCTATTTAAAACAAAAAAAAAATAAAATTTGGTGTAGGTTTTAAAAGATGGTATTCGTCTCTCTGAAACTTGGTAACGTCTAAAAAAATTTCGTAGCTTCCTTTATAACGATCTGGTGTTTCACCAAGTTGTTGAGGAGTTCTTCGAAATTCGTATTTTGAAACTATCGGTTTTAAAAAATAAAAAAAAAAATATTAGTAAATAGTTTATAAAAATAGCTATACCTTAACTCAAGGGATACCTATTTAAAACACTTCTCACTTCAAAATAATTCCCTATCATCCCAGTTATTGAAATCAGCATCCATCCTTCCGCAATCTAATTTCTAATTGTATCTGCGATTGTGTTCTCTGATTTGCATCCGTAATTGGCGATTTACTTGATAATACCCTCGTCGTTTAACTTAGGGCTTCCCCCCATTTCTATAATATGAGGATATTTTGTAATGATGGCATTAACATACGAAACATTACATCTGATGTCCTCCTACATTTCTGCATTGCATTCCTCTCGTCATAATAATGTTAGAAGTCGTATGTACTTCGTGTCTTACCCCCATTATATTGACTTCAAAGTCTAAACACCAACCTGCCTTGACAAAGTAATTGCAATTAATTGCACATAAAAGGCGGGCATCTATGTATGAAGATCTCTCTCGTCGAAATCCCCCTTTTTGCTAAAGTAGCTGTAAGTTGCATTTTGCATTCAAATTGCCTCCTTTAAAAAGAAAAAACTTATAAAGGATATAACTTAGCAATTTTCAATGTGAATATAGGTACACAACCCAGAAGCAGAAGTTCATATGAGTAAAAAAAAAAAAAAGGAATTACAAATAATAACATTACAAGAAGAAGGAGACCAAAACCTGACAACCATCAAGACCATGAGAGAGGAGACCTATACCAAGCTAATCAGAATTTTATGCAAATTTTTATTGCTGCATGATTTTTGATCGATCGAAGTGATATAAGGCAGACTTGAAAGGAGGTCCATTACCATCATCATCTGCATCATAGTCATCATCATCGTCGTCATCATCGTCATGCCAACCTCTTTTCAAGTAGGTAGTCAATTCGAGAGTTGAGTCGTCTCACGTGTCGATTCCGTCGTCGGTCGCCAGGCTACTCTCTGATGATGGAGTCTAAAAGTCCCGTAGTCTTTCTTATCTCAGATATTCATACCTTTTTTTTTCTGTGCCTTCCTTTAACTATATATTTTGTTAGTTTCAACTCTTGAGGCATATTGTGAAGCTTCTCAAGAGACACGACACCCGGTATGATGATGATGACGAACTTAAGTAAAAAAAAAAGAAAAAAAAGTGGCACGAAAACCACCTTCCGGGGTGAAGTAGGTGTTGTGTGATTGGAGGGCTCCTGAAAAAGGTACTCAATGGCAAGACAAGTGTTTGGCTTAAACTTTGCGGAATGCCAATGTTGGTTGCATGGTTTTTTTTTTTTTTTGTATTTTTTCTTTAGGAAATCGCAACAGATGAAGTTCGATTGTGGGGTAAATATTTGTTTTTTTATTTATTCTTCTTTATATCGATGGATATTTATAGGGAGGGCAACACTTCAAGACCAAAACAAGGGACGACGACGACTACGTTGACGACCGATGATCGGTTTCGTTATACATTTGCGTGCAAGGTTGGCATTTTTAGTTTCTTGATTATTTTGAAGACTGAATGGCTATATGGTTGGTGGCGAGAGCAAGTTGCAATAATTTAACCTTCTTAAGGTTCTACACTATAGGCCACTTGATTGTGGTCATTCAATTTTGTATTTTTTTGTTGGATTCATACAAGTTTTTTTTTTTTTTCAAATTCAAACTATTGAAAATTGATTGCAAGTGGATATAAGAGGTACATAAGATCAATTACAAATAAGTTTCAAATAAATTGCAAACTAGTTTCTATCAAACGAAAACATGTTTAAAGCTAAGTGCATTACAAATTGGTTTAAATTTGGTTACAAACTAGTTTATTTATAGTCTCAAAATTATTGAAAAGTTGTCAGAGCCGTAAACTAGCAACAAACCGGTGTCAAAATAGTTTTAGATCGTTTGCAAACCAGCTGCAAATCGCTTGCAAATTGATTTAAAATCAAGGACTGAAATTTGAAATAAGTTTCACTATAACTGTAAACTTGTTTAAAAATCTATGGAAAATTCTATTCAAATCATAACGAAGAAAAAAATAACAAAAATAATAAAAAAATCATTAAAATTATTTTTATTTTATTGAATTCTATTCAAATCGATAGGAAGTTTATATTATACGTATAAAATTGGTACAAAACAAGTTTAAAATCTCTAGAAACCAGAGATCAGAAATAACAGTTAACCTTTATTTTCAATTGGTTTCTCTCTGAGAGTTACCATATTGCTTGAAATACGTTTCGGTTAAGGTTTGAGATTTATTTTTAAAAATAAAAAATAAAGGTTAAAGGTTGAGATTTATTTTTAAAAATCAAAAATAAAGGTTATCGGTTGACATTTTTACAAAAAAATAAATGGAAAAGGTCAACCTTTAACCGTTTTCGCTGAAAATAAATCAAAAATGGTCAATTCAAAGGAAAATGTCGAATATGTCAAGAATGTTTTTATACATATTGCAAAAATAAATATGAAAAGGATGTTTTTTCTAAGTTTATGTATTAAATAATGTATAAACTAAATAGACTCTCAAAGTTCTTTAGACCCAAGATTATATCTCTTTTCGTATAAAGTAAAATCTAAAGACGAAAATGAGTTTTCCACTGTGATTTGAGTCGCTGGGGCGACAAGTACAACCAATGCAATTTTTAATATTTCAGGAGACCGATGTTCTAATATCTAGGTCAAAGCGTTCAGCTTCCAGAAGCGTTTTCGCCCGCCCAACTTCAAACGGCTATATCTCGGAATTTTGAAAAAAAGGAAAACATTTTTTGATGCCAAAAGGTAGCGGGGACTCTAACCTACATTTGGGTACCAATCCCGTCCCTGTAGGTGCACGCGTTCTCAAACCGGGAGAACTTAAAGGTAAAAAAAAGTTAAGCCCGATTCTGAAAAAATAGGCATGATGTGGCGGTTTATCATGGAAGATGATTTTTTAAAAATCTGACAATGTGCAAAGCGTAGGTTCATGACACAAGCTATCATTTGGCATCACTCCCAAAAATTGCTCTCAAGTGGTTTAGCTTCCAGGAGCGATCAAAGATTCGGGGATTTTTCGAAAAAAAAAAATTACCCCAACTTTCAAACGCGATTTTCTCGGAATTTTGAAAAAAATCCAAAAACCCGATTATACCACTATCGGGTAGCTGAGAATATAAGCTTTCATATGGCACCACTCCCATGTCTCTAGGAAAAGGAATTGATACATTTGCAGATGAGATTTATTTTTTTCTCTCAGCGATAATCTCACTGGTTGACCGAAACATACCAAAATACAAAATAAAGGTTTCTCTCAGAACTTGACCGAAATTTTTCTTTTTTAAAAATAAAGGTTATTTTATGACCTTTATTGAAAATGGCGACAAATAAGAGTTATTAAGGAACCTTTCAAAAGGTTGAGATTTATTTCTGATCTCTGCTAGAAACTAGTTTATTTTATATCTTCATTCATTTTTGAACTTTGATTCTATGTAGTTTCAAATTTAACGATTGTTGGATTTCAAATCTATTTCTGATTTGCTCGAAGTTCAAAAAAAAACATTTAAAAGTCGATTACAAATTGGTTGCAAATTAGTTTCAATCAACGACGGCAAATTTGTCAAATCATTTGAAAACTAGCATCAAACCGATTTCAAATTTTGTTTAAAACCAAACTAATAACAAGCAGATTGCAAGTAAGTTTTGTACCTTGTTGTTTGCAAACTACATAGTGTCAAGAATATCAAAACTTGTAAAAATTTTTGTTGCAAAGTAGTTTCAAATTGGTAACAATTCGATTGCAAGTTGATAAATAATTACCTACAAAACATTTTAATTAAATAAGTTTTAATAGGCTACAAAATATTTCAGAATAAATTGTTGATTGTATTTAAGTGGATATAGTCTTAATTTGGTTGCAAACTAGTTGCATTGGCACCCATTTCAAAACAATAGTTCGTCGAAAAGTTAGTATCAATTTGAATCCAAAATTTGTAAAGGCTAAAACAAAGTAGTTACAAGTCGATTGCAAATTAATTTCAGTGAACTTAAATCTTGGTTTAGAGCTAGTCAACTTTGAAACCGGTATAATATTGGAATGTCATTAATTAATAAGTTAGTTTCAATGGTCTAAAATCTATTCTAAAATTTATTGTGTTCAAATCACTATTGAATGAGTTTAAATTGATCAATATCTTAAGTTTGTTTATGATTTCACGATTCTATTTGGTTTAAAATTTATTGCAAATTAGTTTTCAATCGATTAAAAATGTTGTCGAAGCTGTACAGGTCTTTACAAATCAATTTCAGATTAGTTTTTTTTATGAGTTACAAACAAGTTCAAAAAAGACTGTAAATAGGTTAAAATTCAATTGGAAATTACTTCTAAATTGGTTTCAAATCAGTTGCAAATCAGTTACTTCTACATAAAATTCAAACCGGGTTTTAAAACTTAAAGTTTTTAACCAAAAAAAAAAAATTATTTTCAAATAAATTATATATTTAAGTCGAAAACCGGTTAAAAAATAACTTTAAATTAGTAACAAACAAGTTAAAAATACATTAGAAAATAACTAAGACTCAATTAATTGATTCAGAGTGTACCTATTTATAGGTAAAAAAAATAAATAAAAAAAAAAGAATAAATTACTACTAAGAGGTTCGTTTTTGCTTCTTAATCATGACATTGAATGGTGAAATTTATTGCGTGACTGGATGCGGTTTGAGGCGTGCCTGGAACGTGTAGTAAAACTATCTAAAGAATGGGATTATTTTTATGTGAAAACGATTAACGTGATTCGAATATCTTTATAAAAATTCTGTGTTCTCGTCTCACTAAATTGGATATCACACGCAGAAATGGTTTCATTTTTTTTTTTTTTTTTTTTCAAATCGATTAGTTTGAGAAATAAAGTGTGTTAATGGAAAGGGATTGTTATAGTATTTTTTTTTTGTTTGTTGTTATTGGTGCTGTCTAGGTTTGCTCTTAAAAACATGATTTTCGATTATATTTTTTTTTCATGTTTGCTTAAGTGGTTTGATAGACAAATCTTAGTAAAACTTACCGGTTTGTTTTTTAAAGTACAGAAATGAAGATGTTTTGACCGTGACTTATCTTATAAATTGAGACGTTAAGTTCAATAAAGTGTTGTAAGATGTCCTAAGAAGCGAAATGCAATGCTCGAAAAATGCTAAATGAATTTAATGCGGGATGAAACGGATTTAGATTTTCTATTTAATATTCTTGTTTACATTTAAAAGGATTTACAGTGATGGGAACTATCGAATGATTTTTGAACTATCGATAGTTAGTAACTGAATGATTTGAACTATCGAATAGTTCATTCAATTATTCATTCATTTATTCATTCGAATAAAAACTATCGAATAAATTATTGGATAAAAACTATCGAATAAACTATCGAATAAAAACTATCGAATAAAAAATACTATTCGAATGGAAAAACTATCGTTTAAAAAAACTATTCGAATGAAAAAACTATGGAATAAAAAAAACTATTCGAATGAAAAAAACTATTCGAATGAAAATAGTAACTAAATGAATGAATGAAAAGTTTAAAACTACCGAACCGAATGAATGAATATTTTACAACTATCGACAGTTTGATAGATTTTATTCGATAGAAAAAACTATCGTACATAAAAACTATTTGAATGAAATAACTATCGTTCAAGAAAACTATTCGAATGTGAAAACTATCGTATAAAAAAACTATTCGAATGAAAAAACTATCGAATAAAAAAAACTATTCGAATAAAAAAACTATCGAATAAAACTATCGAATGAAAAAACTATTCGAATGAAAATAGTAACTAAATTAATGAACTACCGAACCGAATGAATGAATATTTTACAACTATCGATAGTTTGATAGTTTTTATTCGATAGTTCCCATTACTAAGCATTTAGTCGGGTTCAAGTTGTTGAACTTAGTCATTATTGTAATAATTTTGGTGTTTTCATCTTATAATAAGTTATTTTGAAAGCCACGTTACATTATTTTGTTTTTTTAGTTCTAGTTTTATGTCCTTAAGAGGCCGCTATTTTCAATTCAATGTGATGTAGGGCTGTAAAAGTAACGACAAAATGAGTACCCGCATGTATACGTTACTTTTGATACTAGTACCCGCATCAATAATATCGTTACTCGTTACTTTCGTATGTTTCGCATTTTTCGCATATTTCGTATGTTTCGGGTGTTTCGCATGTTTCGTTACTTTCGTTACTTTCGCATGCTTCGTGTGTTTCGTACATTTCGTACATTTCATGTATTTGATACGTTTCGTATGTTTGGTATTTTAAGTATGTTTCGTACATTGGTATAAGGGTGTTAATTTTTTTTTTTTGAAAAAAAACCAAAAACAATTTCTATAATCTAAGCTACATTTTAAGGTCATAAACATTAAAATTAGTTGCGGCATTCTCATGTAATAAGAGTTTAAAGGTAGCTATATTGAATTTTTTTCGTTTTTGTTTTTAATCAAACGTGGAAACTTTTTTGATTTTTTTCCAAATTTTTAGACAAAACTTGGGTAATTTTTTGTTTATATTCTTTCAGTAATCTTATCACAATTCTTTAGAGACCTTTATTTCAAAAGTGCAACGCGCAGATCTCGAAATATTAACACTTCAATACAACCATGTCGAACAATTTTTCATTTATTTTTTCTATTGAGAGTGATTTTCAAACCTCGTTTTCTCTGCTTTTTTTTGTGTTGAAAATTTTGCACCGAAAATAAACTAATTTTTTGAAAAACCAAAAAACTTTTGTACATTCTTAAGCTAAATATCAACTATTAACACAAAGGCCATAAACAGATTGGTTGCGTCGTGGTGATGAAGTGATGATACCGATATCGAACCGATACGAGATGCGATAAATGCTGTTCAATTCAGAATGTTCTACCGAAGGGAACCGCAAACGAATACGTAAAAAGCGTACTCAGTTTTAGGGAAAATTGCGGAACGCAAATTATCCTCATTCTCGAACACTCCCATGTTTCGTTTCCTCCCGGTCCAAACTTAAAAATTGTCATTGCAGCCAACCTAAAATAAAAAACCATTCAATCATTTCATTCAGTCAAATTCATTCCATATTCTCATTCAAAGTTGTCGTCACTCATGTCAGACACCACCTCACCACACACAAGCAAGAAAGTAGTACCTACTTGAAATCAAAAGAAAAAAAAACAAAAACTTAAAACCACGAATAAAACCAAAATTGTAATTATTTGTTTGAATCAAACTAAAGAATAAAATAAATTAAACAAATCAAACAAAGGAAAAGAAAAATTCTTTTTATTAATTACAAAAGGAGAAAACAGAATACAAGTACGGCTATGCCCCAACAGATGCAGTGTACCATTTTGTTTCTGTTTCACATTTCGTATACCTATTTAAATTGGTATTCTAATTGGAATGTATCTACACTACACTCAAACACACTTTCACATATCTCACTCCCACATGTCCATAAAAAACAGGTACGAAAGAGAAAGAAACTGAATTCTTATTTACCCCTTTTGATATACATACACAAAAACAGAACAACAAAATCGTAAAATACATAAATGATGATACCGAACCGATACGAGATGCGAAATAATGCGCACACGACAAATGCAGTGTACCATTTTGTTTTCGTTTCGCATTTCGTATATCCAATCCAAATTGGTATTGGAATTGGAGTATCATCGTTACTCGTATGTTCCGTATTTTTCGTATGTTTCGCACGTTTCGCACGTTTCGCACGTTTCGTATGTTTCGCATGTTTCGTTACTTGTTCAGTACCAGTAACGAAACATACGAGTAACGAAATTATTTGGGCAGTAACGTTTCGTTACTCGTTACTGAAGTGAATACCCGCATTTAAGTAACGAATACATACGGTTTCCTACAGCTCTAATGTGATGTCATACAGTCGATAACCAGTGGGCGAACAAAACGCATCTTCCGATACTTATTTTGTCAAATTATGATAGGTGGTATAGAAATTATGTTGGAACATAACGATCAAACTTAAAATGAGTTAAAAAGTGACAACTCTATGAGAGATTGCTATCATATTTTGCCCTGGAAATAGTAAGACTGACTTTTAAGTAAGTATTCATCTTTTAAATGCCTACGAAAACTTCCTGTACTGAAGAAAAAAATGTTACAAGAAAGTCCTTAATTACACCATACCACGCATTACAAAGTTTCACCTCATATTAATGTTAAATTATTTAATTTAAATGTGTTTCATTTCTGTTGACATAAGCAAATAAAAAGTAAACCAAGAGAAAATGACCATTAATTATAACATCCACTCCCTGATTGAATTTATCAATTTTATCCTTAGACACCAAGCTACAAGGTAGAAGATTAAAATCTCCAAGTTGACACCTATTTTCTAACCTTCTTCAAAAAGTAAATAGTAAAAAAAAACAAAACACTCTGTCATTTGTTTCATGAAACAAAAAAAAAATTAATTTACATCCTTTTTGACTTCTGTGGACAAAAAGTAATTTATTTGAATAATTGCTTCAAGGAAGAATAACACAAAAAAGTGAAAAATAACCTTAAAAATAATATTTCTTTTTAGGGTACCTTTTAGTCCTCAGTTATGAATTGTATTAGGCTTTGAACCTTTATACACTTGAGACCGAAGTGCGTGTTAAATTTCATATTCGTGGTTTAGATAAAAAAGAAATGGGGTTTTTAGTTCTTAATCAGTTCGTCACGCGAAATAACGGAAGAGGAAAGTCACTTGTGTACGCTAAACGTCGTGCAGTATGAGTTAGTTCCGGAAGAACGCCTTATTTCGCAGTTTAACACGCTGGCTGTGGCGTTGTAGTATGGAAGTGATTGTAGAAAGTCTCTATAGAGAGATATTATTGAATGAAAGGTTCTCTCTAAGGTGCACTTCATCATCATACATAATATCCCTCGTATGTACACTCCGCTTCAACTGAATAAGCACACAAATTTTCAAAGGTATTTTTTCCATTTTTTCCTAAGATTAAGCTTTCATGTGTTATTTGATGATGTTTACAGTTAGTCTGCGATGTTGAGAAACCAAATCAGAAAGAATAATTCTCAAAGTACCGCTATTTTTTTTCGTGTTCTCTTACAAAGCGTCCCATATGGAAAAATGCAGTTTTTTTTTTGCGTCAACTGAATAGACACACGGTCTTTCAAGGTCAATATCTTCGTTGTTTATGAGAGTTTTGAAGTGTTTGGCATACCAAATCAAAGGTTGAAATGTTCTCAGTGAGATTTTGTCATTTAATTCAAATTAAAAAAAAAGTAGTAGATTAAAAGCTTTGAATACTGTCGACAGAGCTAAAATTAATTTGTTAACGGAACAAGTACTGACCGGGTCTGCTATAGCTACCAAAATTGATCGGAGTTTTAGTGTGTTGCCTATTCGTACCTCAAAAATGAAAGTTCGTACAGCAAAAATATGAATTAAGGTAAAAAAACGGCAAAAATAGCAGTTAATCGACGAGAAATTTTGAGATCTGCCTCCAATTCATTTGACTCTGGGGCAAAAATCAAACAAAAAGCTATTGTTTCTGCAAGTGTTTCAACACTCCGCAGAGTAATTAACAGCACGGATCATTTTAACCCATTAAAAGTCCAAAAGAAACCAACTTTAAACAAGCAACAAAAAGGTATTCGTTTAGAATTTTCTAGACTCCATATGAGCTGGAAAAATGAGTGACTCAAAGTGGTTTTTTCGTTTGAAAAAGGTCAATTTTGATGGATTCATAATTGAAGTCATCGGGGCCATCAAAATTGACCTTTTTCAAACGAAAAAACCACTTTGAGTCACTCATTTATCCAGCTCATATGGAGTCTAGAAAATTCTAAACGAATACCTTTTTGTTGCTTGTTTAAAGTTGGTTTCTTTTGGACTTTTAATGGGTTAAAATGATCCGTGCTGTTAATTACTCTGCGGAGTATTGAAACACTTGCAGAAACACCAGCTTTTTGTTTGATTTTTGCCCCAGAGTCAAATGAATTGGAGGCAGATCTCAAAATTTCTCGTCGATTAACTGCTATTTTTGCCGTTTTTTACCTTAATTCATATTTTTGCTGTACGAACTTTCATTTTTGAGGTACGAATAGGCAACACACTAAAACTCCGATCAATTTTGGTAGCTATAGCAGACACAGAGAAAAATATGACCCGCTAAAAACTAACAGATTGCCATATTGTTTTACCGTCCATACATTTCATAAGGAAATCTTATTAAAATCAACGATTAATAAGGTTTTTTTAAGGAGATTTCTTATTATTTTTATAGAGAAAATCTTATTAAAATTTGACTGAAAAGTTGATTTTTTTTGCAACTTAGCACTAGAACAAAAATCGCGATCAATATTTTCATGGCAGGTTGGTTCAGGTGGTAAGGTGGGCGACTAATGATTTGAAGTCTCCAGTTCGATTCCCAGCCTGGTCATCGTTTTTTTTTATTTTTTTGCAGATTTTAAAACTATAAGGAAAACCCGATTGTTTTAATAAGGTTTCCTTCTTGGATGAAAACCATAGAGAAATCTTATTGTTTTTGTTCTATTTTATGTGGTCTATTTTTCTCTGTGGACCCGGTCAGTACTTGTTCCGTTAACAAATTAATTTTAGCTCTGTCGACAGTATTCAAAGCTTTTAATCTACTACTTTTTTTTTAATTTGAATTAAATGACAAAATCTCACTGAGAACATTTCAACCTTTGATTTGGTATGCCAAACACCTCAAAACTCTCATAAACAACGAAGATATTGACCTTGAAAGACCGTGTGTCTATTCAGTTGACGCAAAAAAAAACTGCATTTTTCCATATGGGACGCTTTGTAAGAGAACACGAAAAAAAATAGCGGTACTTTGAGAATTATTCTTTCTGATTTGGTTTCTCAACATCGCAGGCTAACTGTAAACATCATCAAAAAATACATGAAAGCTCAATCTTAGGAAAAAATGGACAAAATACCTTTGAAAATTTGTGTGCTTATTCAGTTGAAGCGGAGTGTATATGCGGATTTGAAAATTATTCACTTTGAAGTATAACGCTCACGCCCCATTGCATTCGATTTGAAATTAGATATATTTTATAAGTTTATCAGATACGCCTTTCCTCTCTGCTGTTTTTGAGAGAGTAGTTGGATGACATGGAACATATAATATACAATGGCGGCTACAGGAACATGGGTATGGCATGTGTTAATGTCGTTCCGCTTTAAGGACATTGACCTGTTTGATTTTGTAGGTACTTTTCCTCGCAACAGATCGTCATTGTAGGTTGTTATTAAAATTTTTTGTGGTTAATTTTTTTTCGCGCATGAAATCGAACTTAAAGGCAGTGTTGATGAAGTGAGAAATTATTTATTTTAGGGTTGAG
Source organism: Episyrphus balteatus (assembly GCF_945859705.1). Lineage (NCBI taxonomy): Eukaryota > Metazoa > Arthropoda > Insecta > Diptera > Syrphidae > Episyrphus > Episyrphus balteatus. Next base: position 139,968,373 of record NC_079134.1, read on the forward strand.
AACGAAGAGTAAAACGAATATTGAATAAAATTGGGAAAATCCATTAATTTTAATTTTTTGGTGGCTTCAGCTTGAGTCTCTTTTATTCTTCATGATACTACTAAATTCTACAAAATTAATTGTTTTTTTCCTTTTTATAAAAATTGATTGTGATTTTCGCCTTAAGTAAGTTAAGTTAGTTATGTGCAGAGACTAACATTTATATAATGTACTCAATACAGCATTTTAAACTGAGTAAAAAGACTTTTATGTACAAAGTACAACTGTTATGCACAGAAAATAGATTTCAACGTACTGATGAAATATAATGTTTTAGTTTAGATGTATACTAGTTGTAATGAGTTGAAAGTATTTAGTAGTTAATAGGATTCTATGTTATGAAAATAAAGTTCACTGTACTGTTACATGTACTGTATCAATAATTGAGTTATGCTCTTTGTGAAATCTGGTTATAAAAAAGGTAAAATCAAGTAGTCTAGCCAATAATGTACAAAGTACAATATCTTCTTTATGAAATAATTTGGTTAAAATATGTATCAAATGAGGAGTGACTTTTCAAAAGGGGATACAATAACTTTTCACTTTTTTCAAAAGTAGTACAAAAACAGTTCTTTTCTCCAAACTCTAACGCTTAATTCAACCACCGAAGTATGTAGTCAAACACACGTTTAGGAACTACTCAAAAGCCATGGTATAAAAAGACAAAGTTAGATCATTAGAGTCGCCATTTTACAAAATGGAGTAATAAGTTTTTGACGTTTAATTTGGCAAAGACAAAAGCAACAACAATTTCCAAGAAAAAGTTTTTTACAACAACAATTTCAATAGGGCAGCTGTCAAAAACTTAGGAAGCCATCTTTTTTTCTTTCATCTGACAGTTCTCGATACAGAACAAGTTTTGGTTTACATATATGAGATCAAAGTGAAAAGGCCTATGCATTCCGCTAAAAAAATTACAAATTTATTTTTTTAAGATTTTCGAAAATTATACAAGGGGCACCCCTTGTCTAAAAATTCGGAATTTTCAAAAATGTTTTCCAAATTTATGGAATGAGACATCAAAAGAAAGCACTTTTAAGACTCTATTCATAACTGAAAATAAAATTTTGTACGAGTTCGGGTTGCTAAATTATTTGCAATCGAAATATTTTTTTTTTCATTTGGAAGCTGATATTTTCGAATCAAAGTCCCGAAACAAGTTTTGGTTTACAGATATGAGATCAAAGTGAAAAAGCCTATGCATTCCGCATATTTTTTTAAGATTTTCGAAAATTATCCCTAGTAGGTATATAAAAATTCGGAATTTTCAAAAATTTTCTCTAAATCCATCGAATGAGACATTAAAAGAAAGGACTCATTAGACTTTTTTTTAAGTAAAAATCAAATTTTTAACCCATTGTTCCCATAAAATTGGAAAAGTAAATTATTTCTCTATAAATATGTTTACATGTGTAAATATTCTATGAATTCCAGAACCATTACAATCGTTATTATTTCAGTGTTAATTTTGTAGCGCTTAACTTAATCACAAAAAAATTCAGAAAACCATGTTATTACATACTGTTATTTAACTAAATATTAACTCAAATAATAAAGATTCAAAATTTTTTGTTGATCAGAGAATTCATTGAGCAATAGCTCATACGCTAATTTTTTAGTTTTGTAAGGATATGTAAGTAGAAGTGAGATACGTAAAGGGTTGAAAAGAGTACAATCCCGGACAATTAATAGAAGCTATTCCGTACGTCCCATACACAGTTAAAAAAAATGCAACTCCGGGAATACCCTATACTAAGCACATACAAATTTATAGGTACTGAATATTCAATTTTTCCATTTTGTGACAAATTCCAATATTTTACTTGGTTATCTTTAAAAGTCCAAATAAATTCTAGCAAAATCATGTTAAAACGTATTCAAACTTCATACCTCCAATATTGTATTCCTTAAACTCATTTCTCAATTGTATAATTGCTTCCTCTCCCCTACCTTCAAAAAAAAATGTTATTAAAACAATCATTTAGCTTAAGTTGAAGAAAAGACAAAAAAAAAATCAACCAACTAATCAAAACTCAAAACATTATCAAATAGCATGACTTTTTGTTTGTTTTCTCCCTGAGGCATCAGTGTTTCTATAACTCACTCTATCATTCTCTCCACCTTCTAATCATTCATCCCTTAATTGCTTCAAAACAAAAACAACAACACAAAAAAAAAACAGAAACCTGCTCATAATTTATAATGAATGAACTTCCCCCGAAGGAAAACAATCAAGCTTTAAACACATTAACGTGACCGTCAGCTTATTTAAAGATATCCCCCAACCGAATCCTTATTGTATCCTTTTATTTTATATCTATGGAAATATTTAGCATCTTTTTTGTTTCAGTTATTAATAAAACAAATCCTCTAAAAAAAAAAAACTCCAATCTCATCATTTTTTGTATTTCAAATAAAATATAGAAAAAACAAGAAGGAAGTAGAAAAAAATGTCCTTAAAATAAAAACCTAATCAATCAAGAAATCCTATAAAATCCACCTTATAAACCTTACGTCCTTCCTTCCTTGCTTTTTTTTTTCTTGATAATAAGCCTTGCCAAGGCAACCGACCAAAAACGACGAAAGGAAGAAAAAAACAAAAATTGAAAAAAGAGTAGAAAAAAAACACACAAATTATCAATCAAAAGGATATTACTCCTCGCTTGCCCGATTTTCGTATTATCTTCCATACCCTTCCCACCTTTCAAATTGTCACGTCGGTCGCGTCGCCTCCGTCGTGTCGGTCGTTTCGGGTCGTGTTTGAATTCCTTCCGATATTACAAATTCTCTTCTCCGGAAAGTGTCCTGTTTCCACCATCCCAGCCAAATGAAATCAAGGAAAAAGAAGTTGATAAAATAACCTCCGCATCTCTCCAAGGATGTCCAATAATTTATTTACCTTTCTCCTTAGAGATGACGCTGATGATGATGATGATTCGTCCTTTATTTGGTTTCTTCTATCTTTTTACTTTCTTCTTCTTTTTCTTCCTGCTGATACTACGACTGCTGGTTGCCTGGATTCTCTCCATCAAGTCATTAGAGAATATTCGCTTAATTAAAGAATCCCAAGGTGTGAGGATAACGATGGCATCACGAAGTGTTAAAGGACATGGCGTCGATTCCAACACGCTCGCCCGCCAACAACCATCGCCATCGCCACCGCCTACTCCCCATGGAGCAAGGATAAAGTTGAAATTTGGCGAAGCGAATTCATATGCGATGACACATAGCACACAAACGTGACAGCAAAAATATTTATCATCTAGTCACAGGCACGAGAGCAAGGACATACAATATTTCTGTCTCTAGTCTTTCACCAAAAAAAAGGCAAGAAAAGATACATTGTAAAGAAGGAGTAGAAATTAATTTATTTGCCTTAAGGACTTTCCGAGCGACAGCTATGTTGAGAAGGCATTAATAATTCGTCACAGGAGCGGCAAGCCATAGCTAACTTCCAGGATAGATACTATATATACTGGAAGGAAACGCACTAAGGAATTTACTTTTAATCCTTGTTTTGGGGGTAAACCTACGTAATCGGTAAAACGAAAACGAGCAGAAAAGATGGGGGAGATGGGGGGGGGGGGGGGGTTAGGTTATCAGTCTCAGCCCAATGTAATTTTGAGCAAATTCCTTGAGAGAGATGAATTCTCTAAAGGACGATACTTATTTCAGGATGTGCACAAAATCCTTCAGAAGGAGGGACATACACATTTTTAGTGAAACGGAGCTGAAACTATGAGCGGTATGCCATCAGGACAAATTGAATCTTGTTGAGTGGCAGGCGCAAAAGGAATTGGAGGGGGGGGGGGGGGGGGAGATATATGTATGGTAGCTAAGGGAAAAGCATCAGCCTCATCAGGAACCAGTTGTTGCCTTCTTTGAAAAGTGAAAAGTGTGTGTAGTTACTGTTAACTTAAGCGAAGGAACTGTGTGCAGTAATGCAGACGTTTGTCGCCATGGCGACAAATACTTCTCTCTCCGGTGAGTAAAGTTTTAAGAAGAAGGAAGTATAAAAACGGACGCCATTCAGAAGAAAATGACGACGACGACGGTCGTTGATGTCGTTTTCTCGGCTCCAAGGACAACCAAGACGCCGCCGACTACGTCGTAGTCGTCGGGATAGAAAAGTTAACACGAAAAACATTTTAGTTTGGTAAATAAATTTTAAGGTTTTTTTTTTTTCTTGTCTCGTTTTTTTTTTCTTGGTGTTTCTTTGATACTCTTAAGGTTTTAAGTTAAGGTACGTGTGTACAAAGTTAACAGAAAATGACTTCCGAAGAAGGTCAATTTTTTTTTGTTGCTCTTGTTGTTTTGTTATTGAAAAAAAATATGAAAGCAGACATGTGGCAGGGAAAAAGGATGTTTATATGGGAAATAAGATTAATAACTTTTTGAATGATGAGGGGGAAGTTATTATATGATTGGACAGTTCCGAAGTTAATAAGTCTTAATATTTTGCAGGCAGTAATGGTTTGACCGTAGACAGCAGGATATCAAGTGCCAGGTTTAGAATTAAATACAAAAAAAAAAAAACTTTAAAATTATGGAAGTCTTGAAAAATAAGTTTGACTTAGGATGGTGGAGTATTAAAGTTTTACGGAGCAGAATTTAACCTAATAACTTTTAACCAATATCGTTAAAAAAGTGCAGGATTTTGAGTACTGAAGATAATTGGCTTAAAACTTAAATTTTTTTAAGTCTAAGAATTATAATTTACCTACAAAGGTACATTGACTGTTATACTACAATCAGCAGTAAGAACTAATAAAAATAAAATGCACGACTGGGTCGCACGAACTTGCTCTTAGAGTTCAAGTTGCTTAAGATTTTTTATATATAAATTTGGGAAATGTCAGGTACAAAAAAAAAAAATAATAAATAAAATAAAAAAAAAAAATAAAATTCGTTTAAAAAAAATAAAACAAAATCTGAAATCAAATTTCCCTCCAAAACAAATATGCAGTTTTGATTGATATATTAAGATGCATTTTTTGAAACAAAATTTTCAAAAAAATTTCAAAAATCGTTGGAGCCGCTTTTTAAAAAACTAATTTTTTATAAATAATTTTTTTGGAAAAAAAATTTTAAAATAAAATTAGTATGCCATTTTTGTAGAAATCACTAATCAACATCTAAAAATAAAATTTCAAAAAAAATCAATGTCTCGTTTTCGAAAATCTGATTTAAAAAAAAAATTTTTCAAATTTTTTTTTAAAATCCAAAAATTATTTTTTTCGAAATTTTATTTTTGGCTTATATTGAAATTATATAAATGCTTTTTCACAAAAAGTTTCGTTGAAATCGAATTAGCAGTTTCGTAGTAAATCGAATTGAAAAAAAAGGTTCTATGGTAAGTACCGTTAATAATGATTTTCAAAAATTTTTTTTTCAGATAGAAGAGATAACCTTGGTTTAAAACTTCCAATTGAGTTTTTTAAACAAAATCGTTGGAGCCGTTTTTGAGCAATTTCAACTTTACTAAAATCGGTATAATATTATGACAAGAAGTACCGTTATTTTTGATCCAAAAAAATTAATTCCAAAAACCCCTCTGGAGAGTCGCCAAATAACGCTACATACCAGGTTTGACATCAATCAGTCCAACCGTTTAGGCTGTAGCTTCGTTTACAGACAGACAGACAGACGGACTTCCGGGACCCACTTTTTTGGCATTCTCTATTATCGTAATGCCATGAAAAAATGTTATCTCAACTTTTTTTTTTACGAATGAATGCATAACTTGATATACCTTTGTTTAGTACCTATATCGCAAGTAAAAAAAAAACAGAACTGTAAAAAAAATGTTGTCAGTTCATTACGCATGCAATAGGATGTGTCACTTTTGTGTGAGGGTCTATGATTTAATAATATGTAAAAAAGTATTCTAATATCGTTAGTGGGATCGGGTCAAAATTCTGGCTTCAAAATTCTGCTTTTCAAAATTCTGCTTTTTCAGCGAAAATTCTGCTTTTTTTCTATTCTGTTTTTCAAAATTCTGCTTTTTAAAATTCTGCTTTTAAAAATTCTGCCAGCATTATATTTGAACAAAAAAATTCTGCTAATTCTGTTTTTTTTTTATAGCATATGCGCTGGCTAAAGAAAAATACACCTAATTAATGTAATTCAACATTGGTACTTTCCTAAATTTTTTTATTTAAGTGTCGCAAATATTTTTTGAAATGCATATACTGACTTTCTTTCAAATAAAATATGTATACTAATTGGAACCGATGTTGTATATTCCTTTTCTTATTCAAATTTTTGAATATTCATCTTTATTTGATAAATTAATAAATTTTTAGTTATTTTCGGAAATGTTTAATATTAAAAACCTTTTCTTAATATTTTCAAATTTATTCATTTATAAAACAAAAATTAATTCGCATTTAAAAAATGACAAATTATATAGGTAAGTAATCAAATAAGCAGATAATTTTTCAAAAAGATGATTTTACAGAATTCTGCAAAAAATTAAAAAAGGGTTTGGAAAATGTTAAAAAGCGCGCGATTTTTAACATTTTCCAAACCCTTTTTTAATTTTTTGCAGAATTTTGAAAAGCAGAATTATGAAAAGCAGAATTTTGAAAAACAGAATTTTGAAAAACAGAATTTTGAAAAGCAGAATTTTGAAAGCAGAATTTTGTAAAGCAGAATTTTAAAAGCAGAACTTTGACCCCGGCAGAATTTTGACCCCAACCCATCGTTAGTCTTTAGCTCGCTCAAATTGGTTGAAGTTGTTAAGAAAAAAACCATTTTATATGAAAAAATGATTTTTTCCTTCACTTATTATTTTTCAGCTTCTTTACTTATTTCAACAAATAGAAGCTTAAAAGTTTTTTCTTGGAATTATCTTTCTCGAGAAAGCCTAAGAATTTGTTTGTTTCCAAACGGCGCAGTTAAAAAAAAAAACGTATATTTCAAAAATCTCTAAAAATCCAAATTTCTTCGATTTCTTGCTACATTTTGAGCGAGCCAAAGATATTAATAAAAATGAAAATTTTAAACGCAGAATTTAATTTTAATAAGCAGTGTAACTTTTAAAAGCTATTACACTTGAAAATTTCATAGTTTAGCATTTTGACACACCCTATTAGTTGACTGTATTCACTTTTGACTTGAAATTAATATTATTACAATGTTTTTAGAGCTTAAAGTGCAATCAATTACAAATTTTATAAAAACAATAATACAAATAAGTGACTAAGACTTATTACCTAGAAACTTTTCAGCAATATTCAGTTTACTTTTTTTTTTCAATTGACTGCTTTTATTAACTGCAGTAAAATATTAGAATTCCTTTCTGACTGCTATATTTTGTCACATTATTAACATCCAGTCAAAAGTTGAGTCAGAAAAATTTTACTGAATTGACTGGATTACCAATTGACTGCATTTAATTCCACTAACAGTAACAGATTTTCTAAAAAATGTGCAATAAATAACTCATCATTGCTGCATTTGGTGTATTAGGTTCCTTTGCAGTTATGTAATTTTTCCAGGAATTTAAGTACAAACATTTAATAACTCAGAAATCCTTTAAAATGAAAGGAGGACTAAACTCTGTAAACGATTTCTACTTTTTTTGCATAATTTTCCACATAAGAGCTTGAACGGCTTAGATTTTAAAATGCAAATCAATCACTTCAAAGCTATTATAATAAATTGCTTTAAACTTCCTTCCGTTTTTTTTTCCTCTCATTTTTTTTTGGTAATACACGAGTACATTACTACTTGACACCCATATTGAATCTTTTATAAATCCAAAGAGAAAATGCCACCGTTACTCAACGCCTTGAAGCTTATTTCCGATTTGATTTCTTTAACTTTGATATAGAAGAAAATTTCGAAAAAAAAAAAGAAATCCTCGACATACTGACATATTCACGCGTAAATCAATAACATATCTCTTCTTCTTCTCCATGTTCTGGCTTTTTGCACACACAAAGCTCCTCTAGCTAACACTTCCTTATTTGATTCTTCAATATATGACAGCATTACTTTGGGTTCTTATTCTGCTTCTTCTTTCAGTTTCTAGTAATCCTTTAACACCGCACCAAAATAAAAGAAGAAAATGACACTAAGTACGTCAAAGCCAATTTTTTTTTTATTGTGTGTTTTCTCTAAAAGGACATTTACTTCCTTACACACATACGAACAATGAAAACATTTCCTTATTCAGTTTTTATTATAACTTTTTTTTTTCTCTGTCTTGATGTAATTTCTTGTGATGATGATGATGACGAGGATGATGCTTTTTCAAAGAATCACCAAAGAGAAAGAAGCAAATTTTGTGTGTTTTTGTGTTACTTTTACTCGCACAAAAGGATTCATGACATTAATGCAAACAAATTTCCCAATTCCATGGGGCGCTTACACTATAATAGAGTCTATTTTTTTTTCTCATCCTCGCTACCCTACAAAAGCTTATCAGCCCATCCTTAAGCCAAGCTGCAATTTATATACATACAAAATCCTTAATCCTTGCACGCATATACATACAAAGATATAGTAGTGGTATATAATACACTCAGAGAAAAATACATTTTTTCGATATTTTTGGGGATCAGAGTTAACAAAAAATTGTAACAGAGAGGATTACTTCTGTTGCTTATGGTAATGGTAATCAATGTTTCAATTTTGATAAAGTTAGGAAGTTAATCCATTTTAGAAGTTTTCAATTTTTTTTTTTTTCAATTGAAAAACTACACAGAATATTCGAAGTGAAGATTTTTAATTAAATATTGTTTTTGAACTTCTTTAATCAATTTATTTTTTTTTTTGAGCTTTCGGTTTAGATAACCCTGGACCTTAAACAATTTATAATGTTACCCAGGACTTTGAAAAATTAAATAAAAATTCCAGCTCCGGGAGAACATACTTTGAATGGGATTTCTTCTAGTTTCTTATAATTTATTTTTGTCAAAAGATATATAATGATAAAAAAGAAAAAAATTAAATTAATTTTTGGAAAACCTTTAATCCCAGAATTTTGACAGAAAATCAAAATCTAGGGAGTACAAAATCTCGTATCCTCAAAGTCTAAAATCTAAATCTTAAAAACCCAGAAGCTTGAACTTGTTGAAAAGATAATTCTCGACTGAAAAGGTAAAGTATCTTATGTCACTTTTGATGATTTTTCAGGAGAGCAAAAAAACACTTCAAAGCTGCCTCCCAAAAATTCTTTCAAGTGTAGATTTAATTGTATAAAAAATTTAGGTGTCAAATTTTATGATCTTTTTTATTAAATTTATTTCAAAAATGATATTTTTAATATTTTTCCCGTTACAAGGAAAAATATGACTTAAGATAGTTTGGCGTTTTCTATAAATTGTATTTTATATTAATTTCCAAAATCTTAAGTTGACATAAGATGATTTGCCTTTTCACACTCTTTCGGAATTTTCTAAAATATTTTATCTTATGTCAACTTAATGATGACTTTTTGTTTCTGCTTGCACGCACGAAAATACCTTAAGTCAACATAAGATAATTTAAAATTTCACAATAATAAAAAAAGTCTTAACCCAATATAATCTTAAGTCTACTTAAGGGTTTTAATATGTGTTTTTTGAACATAAGATGAAATTGTTTTTGTGCATAAAAAAGCAAAATAGTCTATTTAATAGACCCGAGCACCAGAGCAAAAATAGAACAAATTCGTTCAAGACTTTTTATTGACGATTATGATTCCTTGGCATACAAGAATACTCCAGCCAAAAGTGCTACTAAATCCATTGGTGCATTTCTGAGAAAACGGCAACACTGGTCGGTTTTCAGTTTTTTTGATTTAACTCGAAAACCAAGCCTGACTTTGAGATGATTAAGACACTTTTCATAGCAAATTAAATTTTCTGTCAAGTTAAGATGGTTAAAAAATTTTAAAAATTATTTTTGACTAAAATTCTAACCTAAAATCAAAGAAAAAAAAGTTAAAAAATTGACAATTTTATTTTTTTTTACTAAATCAAGGGGCATTTTGTGTTTGTAGCCGGGACGTCCAAACTTTGTACTAATGAAATAAAGTAGAGGTAAAATCCTTTGATAATATGCAATTTTTAATTTTTTTTGTCAAGAAACAACTTAAATGTACCTATTCAAAAATTAGCACTTTTTCTAAATTTTTGACTTTTTTAGTTAAAAGCAAGTTTTTAAAACTCGATAAAATCGTATTCATTGGTAACTTTTAGACTTTTAAAGTAAACATACTTCGAGGGATTGATTTAATATAAACTAAATATGACAAACAAAAAAATTTATTTGCATCCTTATGGCCTTTTGTGCAATTTTGTGTATGTGCATTTTTATAAATATGGGTCCAATGGATGGACGGAGAGCCATTAGCTTTGGTCTATTGCATAGAAGAACATTTAATACCAACTCTTTTACTGTTTTCAATGGCCTGAAAAACAATTCTTGTAAAATCCGCGACCAACGAAAAGTTTCTCTTGAAAAACGAAAAAAATACTCTAATGAGTTTGAAACAAAATAGTTCAAGCAAATTAGTAAATCAAATTGCATTTTTCGCGGGACAAATTTTTTTCATGGAACGTGTTTAGGTGAATGTCCTTATCGTAAAAGTGAATTTTTTGGGATGATAAGATATCAAGAACAGCCGCCATCTTGGAAAAGAAGTCGGTGCCGTTTTTATTTTATAACTCGATTTTTACTCATTTAAACCAAAAATGTCCGGGGATAGACTTATTATCAATAAAATTATCTAAAAAATGATATACAAATGAATTCCGTGAGTTAGTTAAATTCAATTTTATAGTCGGTCAAAGTCCGGGTTCTTCTCGCAAGGTTAAGACAATATGACATTTTTTCAAATATCTGGAGAACTTTTTATTTGTTTGGGATTTTCTTAAGGAATGAATTATAGCACTTTTAATTATCTATAAAATGAGCCCTTTATCGTAACTGCAACCAACATAATGTATAAGCCATCTAACGTCGAAGTTCACATTCTACTAGTCAAAAGTGAGAAAATAACAAGTTTTCTTCTATTAGACCGAGCAAATTTTTGAAGTGGAGGTATAACCAAAATATAAGTAAACAGTTTTTTAACTATATTCGTCTAAATATTGAATTCAAAGTTTGAAATCTTTAATGTTAACCTTTATATGGTTTTCGAGGCTTTAAATGAAGTGAATTTTCCAATTAATGTGAATTAGCTAAAGTGACACTATTTAAAATTCTACATATAAGAACTGATGCCCTGTCATTTTTCCTAAACATGAACACCTCAATCTCAGCATTACGATAAGTATACCTAACTCAAGATATGAGGTGTGTAAGCCGTTATGTTTTCGAGACTATTGTGTTTAATTTTTGATTGTTTATTTGAACTATTGAAATCCCAAATATGTTCAGTTAAAAAATCGTATATCATGACTTCGACGTTTGGTTGCTTCTACAATGTGATGGTTACAAAAACAATAAAGGGTTCATTTCATAGATAATTAAAAGTGCTATAATTCATTCTTTAAGAAAATCTCAAACAAATAAAAAGTTCTTCAGATATTTGAAAAAATGTCATATTGTCTTAACCTTGCGAGAAGAACCCGGACTTTGACCGACTATAAAATTGAATTTAACTAACTCACGGAATTCATTTGTATATCATTTTTTAGATAATTTAATTGATAATAAGTCTATCCCCGGACATTTTTGGTTTAAATGAGTAAAAATCGAGTTATAAAATAAAAACGGCACCGACTTCTTTTCCAAGATGGCGGCTGTTCTTGATATCTTATCATCCCAAAAAATTCACTTTTACGATAAGGACATTCACCTAAACACGTTCCATGAAAAAAATTTGTCCCGCGAAAAATGCAATTTGATTTACTAATTTGCTTGAGCTATTTTGTTTCAAACTCATTAGAGTATTTTTTTCGTTTTTCAAGAGAAACTTTTCGTTGGTCGCGGATTTTACAAGAATTGTTTTTCAGGCCATTGAAAACAGTAAAAGAGTTGGTATTAAATGTTCTTCTATGCAATAGACCAAAGCTAATGGCTCTCCGTCCATCCATTGGACCCATATTTATAAAAATGCACATACACAAAATTGCACAAAAGGCCATAAGGATGCAAATAAATTTTTTTGTTTGTCATATTTAGTTTATATTAAATCAATCCCTCGAAGTATGTTTACTTTAAAAGTCTAAAAGTTACCAATGAATACGATTTTATCGAGTTTTAAAAACTTGCTTTTAACTAAAAAAGTCAAAAATTTAGAAAAAGTGCTAATATTTGAATAGGTACATTTAAGTTGTTTCTTGACAAAAAAAAATAAAAATTGCATATTATCAAAGGATTTTACCTCTACTTTATTTCATTAGTACAAAGTTTGGACGTCCCGGCTACAAACACAAAATGCCCCTTGATTTAGTAAAAAAAAATAAAATTGTCAATTTTTTAACTTTTTTTTCTTTGATTTTAGGTTAGAATTTTAGTCAAAAATAATTTTTAAAATTTTTTAACTATCTTAACTTGACAGAAAATTTAATTTTCTATGAAAAGTGTCTTAGAATCACCTCAAAGTCAGGCTTGGTTTTCGAGTTAAATCAAAAAAACTGAAAACCGACCAGTGTTGCCGTTTTCTCAGAAATGCACCAACGGATTTAGTAGCACTTTTGGCTGGAGTATTCTTGTATGCCAAGGAATCATAATCAGCAATAAAAACTCTTGAACGAATTTGTTCCATCCAAAAGGGTCTATTCAATAGACTAAAAAGGGTGAGATAGAAAGATGCCGATAAGTTAGAATTGTAGGCCATTAGGATGGCACTGAGGTTCAACAAAAAAACGCGAAACATCTTAAGTCGACTTAAGATACTTTACCTTTTCAGTCGAGAATTATTTAAGATACTTTTATTGGTACCTACTGAACTTGCTGACCGATGTTTTTTTAATGAATTTTTGTGATTTTCAAATTATCGTGTTTTCTGCATTCGAAAAAAATATTTTTTACGAGTTTTCGTTTCTTTCTTAATCGAATTAATATTTTGGGTATTGATTTTTTTCGATTTTTTAAATATTGAACTTTTTCTTGGGGTCTGTGAGCAAATATTCAGGAAACACAAGAAATGCAAAACCGAAAATCTAGAAATATGGAAGCACGAAGCCCCGAAATTAACTTTTTTAATATAGTAATATTTTTTTTTTGAAAGTTTAAATTATGAAATTATTTTAAGTGAGATTGAACTTTTTGAATTACACTGGTCGGCAAAAAACAGGTCGGCAAAAAACAGGTCTACTCATCACTTTTTTCGTTATTAAGACACAAAAACTAATTTTGAATTAAATGCTTTTTGATGTTTGGACTAAAATATATATTTTTTCGGTATTATATTGCTTTTTTTTTATCTAAATCAGTAGTCGAAAACTGGAATTTACTTCAAATCTGCTTCAAAAAACATTAGCTAGGTACTTTAACCACTAGGATTTTGAAATATCATAAATTTATATTTCAAATATCTTTTAGAAAAAAATAATATTGTTAAAAGATAAACATATTTAAGACGATAAAATATAGCTTTTAGAAATTTCATAAGTAGTTTTTCAATACAAAATTTAACGGTGATTAAATTCGACCCCATCACCGAAAAAAAAATTTGATAATAACAGCTATCAAATTAACATTTTTCAGTGACAAAAGTCGTCCAACAATTAAAATATCAATTTCGATATTTTATCATATCATTTTGACATTTTTTAATTTCAGGTGGGATAGTGAAAATTTCACTTTGACAATTAAAATATCATTTTGACATTTTTTTAAGTTTAAGTGGATAGTGAAAATTTCACTTTGACAACTAAAATATCAATGTTGACTAGATTTTACGTTTTAGTTTATTATAATGAAACCTATTTCTTTCCTTTTCATTTTTATTATTTTTATTATTTTAAGAATTTTCTTTCTTTTTTCAAAACATTACTGATAGGGAATATTCTTTACAAAATAATGGTGATATTATTTTTTCTATTATAGGTGATATATGTAATTGTTTTGTTATTTTCTCCCAAACTATGTGAAGTAAAATCTTAGTGCCGATTAAATTTTCTCAGTAAATCATACATTTTACTTCGAAAAAACACAAAGCGCCTTTAAATTAGTACACATTAAGAATTTTTTATTTAATATTTTTCAATAATACACATAAAACACATTTTATAAAGCATTTTTGGCTGATATTTAAAAAATGTTAATTTGATAATTAAAAAATGTTAAATTGATATTGTTTTTTTTTTTTCGGTGCAAAAGTCAGAAGCAAACGAGTTTTTGACCTCTTAATATTCAAATATTTCAAAAATGTGACGTGCCAGTGTAATTTTGACTTTTGCACATACAAATTTTTTGTACATTATTTAGGAACTTTATGATTCTTACAACTTTGCATTACTGAAATAAGTGCTTAATATTTTTAGCGAAAAAACTTTTTCAACTGAATGTTTAAAAAATACTTTTGAAAATTTAAAAAAAAATATATGATCTGGATGAAAACGCAAGAACCTAGAGAGCCCGAAAGCTCAAAAACAGAAAATTCAATATCACGAAAGTCCAACAACTTTTTAGTACTTTTAAAACCAATATCACCAAAGAACCTTTAATTCTAAAATTACGAAAACACAAATTTAGGAAGATATCACGAGCGACTTGTAAAATCAAAAAGTTAAAAACATGAAATCCGGGTAGGATCCAAAAATTACGCAGGCCCAAATTAAAGAATCATGAAAATTCTAAGAATCCAAAATGTTGACATCGTTAAGAAGTACAAAAAAATTAAAAATAAACAAAATCCGATAATCTTATAGCCGGAAATTGTTTATGATTTAATTTTATTTATACAAAATATTGGCAGCTATACAGAGCCCCAACATCAGATATTTGAACAGCTGAGAACAGGTTCAAAACTTCGAACTTCGATCACAATCGGTTTGATTTCGAAAAAGAAAAAAACAAAACTCCAAGAAACAAAAGTCCTGAAAATCATGAAAGTGTTTTCGGGATTTTGAGGCTTTTGCGTTTGTTTGGTTTTGGGGTTCTTATGAGTTTTTCGAGATTTCGATGTTCTAAGCTTTGATTTTTCTGAATTAAGGGTTTCTGGGATTTCGAATTTCCCGATTCATACTTCCAAAGTAAAAACAGTTAAAATTTCCCTTAGAAGTATTTTTTTTCTGAGTGTAAAAAAGGATATAGAACCCAAAACTACAAACGGAAATGTAACTTAAGTCGGCAAAAAAAATATCCCACCCAACATTCCTACCACAAGACATCCTCCAGACACAAACACGTAGGTATCATAATTTTTCGCCATCTCATTTAAACCACATCAAGACTAAGATGATTTTCGTCCTCTCAACACGACCACGTTAATAATAATCTATTTATATTCTGTCAAAAAAGAATAAAAAAAAGTACCCAAAAGAAAGATTTCAATCTAAAGTGCAAACAAACCGTTCGTTGTTCTCTATCCTTTTGTACTTTTTCAATGGCCATAATCTGATATTTTAAATTGCACTTTTTTTGTGCTGTGTGACGATGGAGAGGACAATGACAGTAGACAGTATAGCTCCTTCTTCCTACTTTTACTATAAATGCAACTGTAGACAAAAATCTCATTACCCTCCAATCATCGCATCGCGCAAGTAGTTTGCACACTAAACTACCTTATCGACAATAATTCGGTGCATGCTTATGAATCCATTAACTTCGCGTCGCGTCGTCACATCGTGTGAATACCAGTGGAACTAATTCCATTTCAATGGCCGCCATAAAACCGAACTTGATGCGATCAATAATATTTTATGTTGTCTCCTGGCGAGAAAGTAGGTAGCCCGCCATCAGCATTATCAAAGAGAGATTTTCAAACTCTCGTCGCTGTTGTCGACGATGTAGTCTTTTCGTGTCATGGACATAAACGAGATGCAATTTGCCAAATGCACCATGTAGACTATGATGATGCAGAAACAATGACACGATGACGACATTAGAAGAGTAGTAAGACTCCCCGAGAGGATATGAATGGACCATTTCGACGACTGCTCGAGTGCATTTTGCATCAATGCATATTGACACAAACGTTAATCTAGTATGTGCCCGAGGTCTCCGTCTGACAGATACAAAGGTGGACGATGTCCATGGGGGCTATATAGCCAAGTACGCCTCCTGTGATACCCACAAAGAGTTAGGAGATGGCATCGTTCGTTCAGTCGTAAGTGTATATGAGTCGTAATATGCCAAAACATGTGCCACTGTCGAAGTCGTCGTCGCCATTATTATTTGCTTTTATTATTTTTAGAAGACTCCTCTGTGTGGCAGAAAATCTAAACACTTAAAAGTTTTATATAATATTTTTAGATTTTACGAGGACACACTCAGAGGAGTGTGCGTCTAAGTGTCAAGAAGTGTGATGGTCCCGGCGGGGTTAGAGTGGCAGAGGGGCAGAGTAAATTGACGTTTTAAAAATGCATGCAGCAACGCAGGGGTACTCTCTACTCACTCCTTTATTATAGTAGCGAGAGCGTATGTGATGGCGACGGAAGATGATGATGATGATGGAACAAGTGAAGTGGTTGCGGTACTCAAACCGCCATCATGAGTTATGCGGTGTAAACGAGCCGAGAAGAAAATTGCCACTATATTCTCTGAGGGGGTTGTTGCGAGAAGTGTTTACGAGATGTCGATTTGCAAAAAAAAAAAAAAAAGTCCTAAAATATTCCACATTTATATATCTCTTTTTCTGTGATGATTGCTGAAATAATGCTGAATGCTCTGATGGCTGCGCTGATCGGGAGAAGAAAAGTCATTTTGTGTTGCGGCAGCGGACGAGTTATGGAAATATTGAGGCACTTGGCAAATCTCGTTAGGCTTTCCCACGCATCATTAGAGCCTGGTGTTGAGGTTCGTTTTTTTTTTTCTTTTATTATTATTTTTTTTTTCTGCTGATTTGGGTTTTGCTTCAGGGTTGATGGGGGGTATAAATTATATTGTCAAGTGCCTTTGGAACAGCTTGGTTGAATAATTTTGTTGCTTATTGTAGGTATATATGAGATTGAAGGTTGTTGATGGGATGTTTGTTGAGTTTATTAAAAATCAGGAAGGTATATATATTACTCTACTTGACCGAGGTATTTTTACATATAAGCTCAAGGTATTTTCTTGTATATAATATTTAAGCTCTCATGGATAATAATTTGGGAGGTAAAAAAAATTATTAAAATTGGTCGAGAGTGGTTAAGAAATTATTCAAGGTCGTCAGATTTAATTGGTCTTTTGTTGGAAAAAAGACCTTGTACGAATTCAAGGTAAAATAATTTTGAATATGGTAGTTACATTTGAAAAAATATCGGATGAACTTTACGGTGCAGAAGTCTAGAAAATACTCAACTTTAATTAAAATTAAGAACTTTTTGAATGTTTTTGCTAACCAGAAACACAAATCTTTTAAAACTGGTAGGTAAACTCATTCAGGAAGTTACGTTAAATAATTCAGAATTTTCTTCCGTTTAGTGAGCCCTTTCCACCGCTGGGAAGACTTTTGGCAGCTATATTTCTTTGATTTTTAGAAATTTTAAAAACATGTACAATTCAAAATGGGGTAGTATTTCATCAATTTGTTAAATTTACTTTGCACCAATTGAGTTAGTTTAGGTTTTATAAGAATTATTAAGGTTAAAAGTATCCATTACATTAATTCTTCACAACTATTTTGACGAGAAACATTTTCAGTACTCGTATATCTAATGTTAAAATAAAAAAATACACATTTTCGCGCAGAAATCACTATAGTTTGATGTTCCTTTAGATGGAATAAGCTAACAGCAGGTTTTTTAAAAATCTTTTTTTTTTCAATGTAGGTATTTGATTTTCATTACAAATTTTAAAAAATATTGCAAATAAAAAATTTTCTGCATTAAAAAACAATTCAATGCAAAATGTATCCATTAAATATTTATTTCTTACATTCGTCGAATTTGATACAATTTTGACTAGGTATATGGCTTATATAAGCTTAAATATAATAGTTGAAAAGCTAATTACACTGATCGGCAAAAAACAAAAAAAAGTCGGGAGCAAGAACTCTGTAAGGTGATTTCAATAAACTTGAGTGTGCTGAATTCAAAACTGTTAACAGATTTATTCCATCACGTCTAGTTTTTGAGCTCTGCTTATCACTATTTTCGCTATAAAGTCCCAAAAGCTAATCTTGAATGATATGTTTTTTGACCTTTGATCTGAAATATATATTTTTCTGTAATATTTTGCTTTTTTTTATTCCAAATCAGGAGTCCAAAACTGAAATTTACTTCAAATATGTTTTAAAAAACCATAAGTTACCTTAACCACCAAGATTTTGAGATATCATACATTTCTATACCAAATATCTTTTAGAAACAAATAGCTTTAAAAAAAAATAAACATAAAATATGGCTTTTGAAGATTGCTTAACCCATTCTCTCCCATTGTACTTTTTAAAGTACAGTGAAATGCATTGACATTTTGTGCATGTAAAAGCAGTCGGGGACATTAAATATTCGTTTAAAGATGCTTTTTAGATTTAACTGAGTGTTTTTGATTTTTCTAAATACATATATTTTTAAAAAATTGAATTAGGGTGTACCCAATTGTCTTTTCGCGCAAAGCATTTTAAATTATTTTTGTTTTTGCTACGGTCGAAAAAGTTTGTATATAAAAAAAAAATTTATAGACCAAATGCTTTGATTTTTTCTGCAATAATCAATTGGAAATAAACCCAAAATTAAGAAAATAATAAATTTAATCATATTTTTATACATAAATACGGAGATAAGCAAAGCTAAAGTTAAATGTACTTTAAAAAGTACAGTGGGATCATACATACATTTTTCTTTCAAGTACTTTGAATGGATTTTATAACTATCTCCAGTATAAATTTGTATGAAAAACTTTTCCAAAATTTTGGTGCTGTCCTAGAACAAGTCGATAACAATGCGGAAGTAGTAAAAGCTTATAGTTGGCTCAGGGAAATAAGGCTCAGGGTAATTACGCCCACTTTTATGGGGCTTATGACCTACTCAAGTCCCACTCAAGTGGGACATTACTCCCAAATAGAAAATTCGATTTTGTACTTATGCCCGACCTAATTGGGACATCAGTCCGTACCAGAATTTTATGGAGTTATACCCCACCAAGCATATTTGTTTTCAAAAGGTATCCAACAAAAGGATTCTTTAATTCCAGATTCCTCAAATGCAAAGGAACTTTGCATACAACCAACTTCGCACCTACCCCATATCCAATAGTGCGTCCAAGCAGGGGTTGCGGGGAAGCATGCCCTCTTTCCCCTCCTAAACATATTTCACTAATACTGAGTGCAAGCACTGTATAATATGTAAGCAATAATATTGTGTAAACAATGGTGGACACACTATAGGATTTGTTGTTCGTGCGAGGTTATGTCCCTGGGCCTTATATCCCTGATTTCTTGACCATTGGGTAGTATGACAGATAAAGAAGACATTGATGATGACAACATAAAAATAATAGAGCTACGGCTACCGTAATGTTCGACTTAAAATTACAAAAGCACTAACACTCCAATACCTCAAAAATCGCATTATAGAGAGCGCTAGACAACAGTTTCGTTAAAAAAAAACTGCCTAATCAACTAAAGTGTCTCAAATGTCATTTATGGTTAAAATGTTGCTGTTGAATGTGCAATGTTGCACTATGCATTGCGAAAGAGTGTTTTGAAAATTCTAATTTTTATGAAAATTAATATGGTATGCATGATCCCATTGTACTAAAAAAAGTACACCCCCATAACTCCTTACAAACAATTTTAAAAAATAATTTTTCTTTCTATATATCTTAACTTTTATCTAAATAAACAGAAAATATCATAAAAATATATTATTTTTAATTTTTACTACACTTGGGTGCTAATGGGTTAAGTAGTTATGCAAAAAAAAAAATTAACGGTGATGAAATTCAACACCAAAAGTACCAACAAAATGCGTTTTTGACCTGTTAATATTCAAATATTTCGAAAACGTGACGTGCCTGTGAAATTTTGACTTCAGACCAGTGTAATCAAAAATGTAACAAATTCGACGAAAATTAAAAAAAAAAATGAACTAAAAAAAACTAAAACTAATGCAAACATTTTCCATTCAATTTTTTGTTCCATGCAGAAATTTTTTTTATTTGCAAGGAATATTTTTTTTTTTTGTTAAATTTCAAATGCATTTTTTTTAGTTGATATTGTTACAACCCTGATTGTCGCAAATATTTTCCAAAATGCATAGATTGACTACGTTAACACTTAAATATTTACATATATATTGTCGTTAAAAACTTATTAAAAACGATGTTGTATGAACAAAATCTTCTTCTTATTAAATTTTTTGAATACATTCATTTTAATACAATGAATTTTTATATAGTTTTTAACCTTTTATAAATATTTTATGTATATATTTTTTTTTTTTTAAATAACAAAGTTAGTAGGTAAAATTAAGCAGCCTGAGCCTGTTAGCAGTGTGATATAGATTGCAAATCTTATAGGCCAAGTCGTATGACGCCAAGTCCAACTTTATACAAAATCTACTATTGCTTATTTCAAAGGATATTATACTGAATGTGAACACTAAAGGCCAAATTTATTCACTCCCCATTAAAATTAAAGTAGCAATTTTAAAATTCGCATGCGATTTGACAAATTTTTAATTTTTAATATAAGGGGGAATGAATAAATAGGGACTTAGACAGGATTTTTAAAAATTCACTCATTAAGTAGGATAAAACGAAGTAAAACAAATTATTTTTTAAACGATAAGTTGTAGAACTGAATTTTTTTTAAGGTTAGATAAATTTGTTAAAAATGGTAGACGTGTTGAAAAAATTCAAAAATTATTTCAATACTCAGTTATGAAAGTTTGTTTTTAAAAAGCTATGAAAGAGGTAAGGTAGAGGACATTTTTTACAGAAGTTTTAAACATACAAAGAGAAAGATATTAAAGAAAAAACTAAGCATTTGAACAGATTTTTTCTAAGGCACTGAACCTAGAAATATGAATTTTTGAAAAACAAATTTTGTTTGGGGTATTTTGAGCCGTTTTTTACTGTTAGAAATTTTTGAAAGCTTGCTTGCAAGAAATCTCAAATTTATAGGACCTATAAGTAAGATTGATTTTAATACGTTTGTGTGGATAATTTAGCTTGACTTAAGAAGGTAATATAACCTCTAAATCATACATGCTGTACAAGTTACACAATCTTAAATTCAAAAAGTGCAAAATATCCACAAAATAACTTTGGAGATCTATTGCCACGACTAATCACCAGTGTAGGCATTGTAAATACATGTGTGAATTATACATATAATTAAAGCTGAAATAACAAGCTTTGCGGTGATATAAAGTAAATAGTTGGTTGTCATGTGTAAAAACACCGACAAAATAAAAAAAGTTACTTTTATTTGATTTTTTTATGAAAAATTAATGATGTCAAAAATTCATTATTATACTTTTTACGAAAGATATAAATAGCTTTATTGTTTAGAAAATATACCAGACTTTTCGATAAAAACTTTTCATATAAAAAAATTCAAAAATGAAAAAAAAAGTTCGCTTTTATTTGCAAAATATGATTACGTTTAATAAAGTCCTCTTTTTCCACAAAAAGTAACGAATTAAATTAAATATTAGTCCCTAGCTTAAAAATCATCTTATTGCATTGTATGATTATCTTATAAATTTTGTAATACAAAAAATTGACAAAAATTAATCGCTTTTATTGTCTTTAAAATTGCTAAAAAAAAACTTGGTTGAATTCTTCTCGTACCAAGAAAATTATGCCAACAAAAAGTAACGCCTCTTTACACTCTATCTTTTTAATTCATATAAAATCCTTTCTCAAAAATTGTTTACGTCACATTTTCTTCCCTCAAGAATTTAAAGTCTCACAAGAAATTCATGCTTAATCTAGAAATTACATATATATGATATATACATTATATAATTTCTTACAATTCCCCCAAAAGACATAAATATTGTCATTCTCTTAGGAATTGGCTTAAAATAACTTCGTTAAATGACAAGAAAAAAAAAAAAAAGAAGAAGTAGGTACAAAAAAGCAAAGTGAAATCTTCACAGTGATTCAAAGACTTATATGGGGCCTATATCTACTACCAACCTTTTCTAACACCTTTTATCTCTCCCATTTCTCGGATATAAGGTATGTCAAAGATTTGAATTAGATGTCTCCTCTTTTCGTTCTGCCAAAAAAACGGAAATATCTTCACAAAAGTCCCTTGACAGATTATATCTGTACAAATTCACGTAGGTAAAAAAGGGAGG
This sequence comes from Episyrphus balteatus, assembly GCF_945859705.1. Taxonomy (NCBI): domain Eukaryota; kingdom Metazoa; phylum Arthropoda; class Insecta; order Diptera; family Syrphidae; genus Episyrphus; species Episyrphus balteatus. The sequence continues at coordinate 139,990,755 of NC_079134.1, forward strand.
TATAAATTTCCCTTTTCCTTAAGACAAAAAAAAGCAAGACTAAAGTCACCCACATCAAGTATGTAAAACAATTTCCTCTAAAAAACCTACAACAGTCTTCTTATACTCTCTTCTTCGTTAAAATGTATAATACACTTAATTCTGCACAATATTATGTATTCATATTATTAATACCTTTTCGTGTTGTTGTTGTTCTTTTTGCAGGTGCGTTTAAAAATTTCATCAAGTTCCTATTTCTCATTTAAAATTCCTTACGGCAATCTCCTCGCTCGCTGGTGGAGGTTGAAGGTAAGGTATTTTACCGTCCCTCAAAAAGTATTCACGACACATACTCCTCGACGACAACATCATCACAAGGCAAAAACATTGTCACAAAATATTGGTGTTGTTCGTATAGTTGTTACCGTGTTATATGGGATGGTAATGCTTTTAGCAAGATCTCGTCCGCCAGTCGCGTGCAAGGAATTATCCACGGAATTGATAAAATCTCATATAGAGAACACGTGACAAGCAATTCTTATATAGCGCACACACATCCTTGTTTGCTTATATACCTTTTTGGCCTTCTATCCAAAAACCTTCTATCTAAAAAACATAGTCAAACAAACATATGCTAATCTTTAAGTCCTTTAAACCCACAAAGTGTATCTCTCTTTTTCTACTCGAGAACAATTTTCGCATTTCGCATACTAAAATGGAAAAGATACACGAGATAGGTATCAGGAGGATACAAAGGCTAAAATAGTATTAATTACCAGGTTTCCAGCTCAAAAAGTTCACAAATCATTTTAGAGAAACTCTTTCTCTCTCTCATCGGATCCCTCATTTATCCTTGAAGTGTAGTAAATCAACACCATGAGTTTTCTATAACATATCCTGAATCCTATATATCTTCCCTCCTTGTGGATTGTATATGTGCTTTGGAAGCAATTTCAATAAAAAAAAGAAACAAGAAATGAAAACAAAACTTTAGTAAAGCGAAACACACGGGTGTGTTGCCCTATAGCTGTAAGGTCCGCATTAGACACGCTGCATTGGTTCCGTTCCCGTTCTTATATTCTCGCGCGCCCTACAGACATCATCCAGAGAGAATCAGACACTCAGATAGATACACCACGGATACTATAGCATGCGAAGTAGGATCCGATACACCACCATTGGATCCCCATATAACTCGAACTCGTCGTCGTACTAAATAAAGTGCAGTAAAAAGTTTTTCATGCATACGAAATGTTTCTATCCGTCGTTTGACTCTTCATTGGATTTTATGTGTTTCGAGATCCACGACTTCGACGACGACGATGAAGTCGATGGAGACGACCGACCGTCCTGATGATGGTTTGAGGGTTTTTTTTTTTTTTGTATCTAAGTTTGCAGTGCCGTTCCAAGCTGAGACAGTTTTTTTTTTGTTTTTTTTTTAACGATTTTTTATGAGTTTCTTTTTTTTTTTTTTGTTTTGTTCCACATTGATGGTGGGATCGATTTAGAGCAAGTTGGCGCTAGGTTCATTCGAATAGATACACCTCCTAAGTCGGTATATCAATTCATAGCACCAGTTATCACGTATCCCAATGCAAAAATAACAAAAAAAAAAACTGAAATCGAAGACTTGAAAAATACTGGAAACTGAATGTCTGGATGAGATAGAATATAGAGCACCCTATAATTTTTCTTAGTCAACGAAAATCGATGTTTTTGAAGAAATATTTCACGAGGGTAGATCAAATTGTTCTGAACCTAAAAGCTTCTCGTTCAGAAAATTAATTCATAAGCGGAAAACTGATACCTTGTATGTAGGTGGTCAAAATTTCTAGATTCAAAATGGTGAATTAAAGAAATCCAAGAATGTGCGTTGTGCTGTTTGTCAGGCAGTTTTTCAAGGTGCGATTTATTACTACAATTTGTTTGTTGTTCAGCGAATTAAAATTCTAGTACTTTTTAATAAATTGTAACTTGATTTTGTAAATCATGTATATCTAGTACAAACTAAGTTATATATATATATGACTTTTTGGGACCAATTACAGATTTTACTGTCTCTTCAAAAAAAAACACCCTTTCATCTAATTTTTTTTGATTTCATTCAAAAAAACACCCTTTTAACCGTGAATTTTTTATAGACACTTAAGATTCTTGTTTCTTATCTCAAAAGTAACATAATTCTTGAATTTCAATAGGGTATCACTAATACTACTCTAGCATTGCACAATTTTCCAAATGTACCCATATTTTCTCTACACCTAAAAAAAAACACCCTTTCACATGAAAAAAAATTTATAGATTTCTTTTATTCGTAATCCCAATGAGAAAGAGAACATATTTATTGAATTTTGTGAGGGTACATTTTATACCATTGATTTTATTGGACTTATCGCGGATTTTTCCTATTTTCCCAAAAAAAAAAACACCCTTTAACCTAAAATATTTGTATAGACATATGACTATGAAACATTTGTACCAATTTTCATTGGTGTAATAATTTTTTCCCAGTTTTTGTGGTACTAATTCCGAATCATTTCTTTAAAAAAAAAAAAAAAACACCCTTTCACTCAAGATAGTTTTGTAGGTACTTTTTATAGATACTTAATTCGTATACCAACCAAAACTTTTTCACTAAGTTTTAAAAATTAATAAAATTTAAGTTAGTTGTTATGATACATTTCTCACACACAACTTAACCTATCAAAAAAACACCCTTTCACCCAAAATATTTTTAAAAACTTTATGAATCCTTTGTCCCTGCTTTATCTAAAACCTTCATCTCGAATTTTATCAGTGTAGCATGTTTTTTTTACATGGATTTTGGTTATATTTTACCTGTTGAAGTCAAAAAACAAGCATCCTCGTTTTTAATCGGCAATAACTTTTCTTAGAGCAATCGTATTGATTTTATTTTTATGTCATTAGATTCAGCATCAAAAAATAGGTACCTTGAAAAACAATTTTTTTCAGTATATTTTTGACCTTCATCCCCTCCATCTTGTCCGCGAAAAAACACCCTTCCACCCAACTTTTTTTTATAGACTTTTTTGCCCTTGGTTCTTATCCCAAAAGCAAAATTTTTTCCAAGTTTCATGAGTGTAACAAATTTTTTTTTTTAAATGCCTATTTTACCTGTACTCGAAAAACCGGAAAACTCAGAATCTACAAAGGCCAAAATTCCGACAGTAAAATAGAGCAAATTTTTCAGGTTACATAATTTTTTGGGATCCCATTAGGGATTTTGGATTTTTAGGATTCTCAGTTTTCGAGACTGCGTTTTTTGTATTTTGGATTTTCGAGATTTCAGATTTCATTCAGTTACACTCCACTTCAAATGGCAGTATAGTTTAGTAAAAACGGGAGACGGACACAGTCCTAAAAATCAAGAATACCGAAAACCCAGAATCCCTTAAATCGAAAATAACGAAAACTAAGAATCTGGAAAATGGGTTGGGTTCGGTATCCCGATTTTCATAATCCTGTTTTTTTAAATTCCTGCAGTTAAAATTACGTTTCTTAACACGGTTTTTTTTCAAATCCCGTTAACCCAGATAAATTCAAATCCGCTATCTAAACTCACAATCCTGAAAACCCAAAATCCAGAAAACTTCAAATCCAGAAAAGCCAAAATCCCGAAAATAAAACAGAAAAAATCAAAAACTCTAAAATATTTCAACATAAGAAAATTTTTAGATTTTTTTTTTTTGTTTTCAAAACATTCAGAAAAATGTTAACTTCATCATTTTCGTAGGCTCTTGTAAAGGTTTTTCCAACCACAAAATAAAAATTATAATGCAGAAAGCTTATTTTTTGGGTTAAAAAACTATTTTTGTAGTTTTTTTCAAAACAAATAGCTAGCCCTAGAAAGAAATAAAAATTTCTACTTTTGCTAATTTTCCACTTTTTCACTTTTTAGGTCATTGTAGTTAAGACTTAAGGCTTGATGATAAATTTTTCTGCCAGATTTGGCCTAAATGAAATAAACAATTCTTTCTTTCAGCTTCGGGAACTATTGCGGACTATTTTTCGTAAAATCGAACTCCCGAAATATTATATAAAATTTCAGAATTCTGTTATTTCGAAATTTAGGATTTTCTGGATTTTCCGGATTTAAGGTTTTCGAAATTTCTGTTTTCAAGATTTTGACCCTTTTTCTACATTTACCAAATTCCTAATTTTTACCAAATTTTCATCAAAAACTGTTTTTGAAAAAAATTCTTTACAAATGTTTCACAAAACTTGATCAAAATTACTAAATTCACAATTCATTGAGCCGAATGCCTACAAATCGAAAATTCTTTTATAGGAATATATGTATTAAACAAAACTTAAGATGTTCTGTGTTTAAAAAAAAGACAAGAAAATCTAGGTATACCCTATTTTACAAATGGCCAGTACAGCAAAGAAGAACAAAAAAAACGAAAACATAATTCTAACCGTATAGCAATTTCAAATTCAAGACTGCATGCAAAAACCAATTCACAATTCAACCCAACCAACCGAAGCACAACCATGAGCTAGCTAGACAGACTAACAGACAGACAGATGGACGACCTGACAATAAACGGAACAGAAAGACTTATACCTTCTGGATATTTGTAATCAGATTTTTTCCGGTTGCATTTTAATAAATGTAAAGCCTTATGTTTTTTTTTTTTTGTGTTGTTTTTTTAGTCTTCTTCCCGTGTGATAGGTATTTGTTTGTACTTACTCTTTTTAGTAGACTAAGTCTTGAATTTGAATATAAGAAAGAGTGTTTGGGTTTTGCCTACTCTCCTTTTATACGATAAGGTCTTTCGAGGTCTATAAAATAAATATGGAAGATACTTAAACGGCTGAGGCGACTTCTATATGAATGCATATTGCATAAAATAGTTACACACAAAAGTTCAATTGGTCAGAGCTGGCAAATCATTCAACCAAGATGTGTGGAATTTATTGCAAAGTATTTTCTAAAAAGATTAGGTCTGCTGTATATGATAGAAGACTGGGATTTTCCTGATAATACAGTAAAATAAGGAGAAAAAAGGGGTAAATCTCGGAATGAATGTTAGTAGAAATTTTTTTTGCTCAATATCTTCCTTTTACCATTCTATAACATATCTCAAAAGTCTAGAAAAATCTCATGTCCGCTTGTCGCGATTTCAAGGTCAAATCGCGAAATGGAGATTTTCAAAATTAGCAAAAATAGGCTATGGTATTATATACACATATGATACATGATTTCAAGGTATTTTTTAATGCTGATTCCAAAAAATCTAAAATCAAGACAATCTGACGTCTCTGAAAAAAGTTATACCTGTTTTTCATCTGTCAACTCATATTATTATAACAGTTGCAAACTTACTGCCGAAAAACCCTTAAAAGTTATGGTAGATGAACCAAATTTTGCATGAAGATTTTAGAATCCATCATTATTAAAAATCAAAACAATCCATTACAAAAAAAATATATACCTACGAAATAATGGTATTTTTTGATGGAGGGGCAAATTTTAGGATATGCACTAAAGAAGATTCTTGTTCATCTTAGGAATAAGTGCTAATAGGCTAATTTTTTCATTTTAATCATTGTTTGGATATTCTTTAACTACCCTCAAAAATCTAAAAAAATCTCATGTCCGCATTTCTAATTTTCTTGGTTTGAAGATAAGGTGCAGATTTGAAAAAATTGAAAAACTACTCTTCAGATATTTGTGTCAGATCAACATGAATAAGGTACATTACTTTTCAGGGATGGTCATATTGATTTGTTTGTGGGTTTTGTTGGAATCAGCGTTAAAAAATACCTTGAAATGATATGGGTTATGTTGGTATACATATAAGAATCTAAAATGTTCTTATTATTTTTTTTAAATCTGCACCTAACTAAGTTTAACCTGGAAAATAAGAACTTGCGGTCATGAGATTTTTTTAGATTTTTGACATAAGTTATAGAATATCCAAACAAAGATAGAAACAAAAAAATTAGCCTATTAGCACTAATTCCAAGATTGTACCAGGATTGTTTTTAGTGCACATCCCAAAATTTCCCCTTTTCTCAAAAAATACCATTTTGTCATAGATATAAATGTTTTTTTGCATTGCATTGTTTTGATTTTCAATGATAATGGATATGAAAACCCTCATGCAAAATATGATTCCGCTACCATTACTTTTAAGGGTTTTTCGGTAGTAAGTTAGCAACTGTTACAATAATATGGGTTGAAAGATGAAAAACAGGTATAACTTTTTTCAGAGACGTCAGATTGCCTTGATTTTAGATTTTTTGGAATCAGCATTAAAAAATACCTTGAAATCATGTATCATATGTGTATATAATACCATAGCCTTTTTTTGCTAATTTTGAAAATTTCCATTTCGCGATTTGACCTTGAAATCGCGACAAGCGGACATGAGATTTTTCTAGACTTTTGAGTTATGTTATAGAATGGCAAAAGGAAGATATTGAGCAAAAAAAATTTCTACTAACATTGATTCCGAGGTTAAATCCTTATTTGACTGGATTATGATAGTTTTTTTTTACTTGCTCAATAGGGCAAGTATTGGTTTCGTGTCAAAAAAAAAATTCGAGGTTTTAATCAAAACTAACATTACGATGATGGAGAAGTCCAAAAAAGTGGGTTTCGTCATGACGTCCGTCGGTCTGTGCGTCGGTGCGTCGGTGCGTCGGTGCGTCCGTGCGTCCATCTGTACAAGTAGCTACAGCCTAAACGGGTAGACGGATGTTCTTGAAATTCGGTATGGATGTTTATTTCGTAATTTCCAAGGTTGGTTTTTTTTTGTTTTTTAATATCTCGATTAGAACGTATACCTCCCATACAAAATTTTCGAGTTATTGCAAATTTCTCGAAAACGGCTCTAACGATTTTGATTGAATTTAACACACGTAATGCTGTATATAGTTCTAACATAACTGCGTTTTTAGTTTTTCTCAAAAAATACGGATAGTGGAAATATGGTCTTTATATTTTTTTAAATCGCGGATGTCGGCTCTTCCCGTACATCATTATGGAGTTATTGCAATTTTCTCAAAAATGGCTCTAATGATTTTGATAAAATTTTGCATACGTAATATTCAAAGTAATTGCAGTAAAATTGCATTCTTAGTTTTTCTCAAAAAAGTCAAGTCAAATAAAAAAAAATTATTTAACAAACTAACTAAGTTATTTAACCTCCATGCCGGCTCTTCCCCTAAATCAATCAAATTTCTTAAAAAGGTATATAGAGGCAGCTCTTATAATCTTCAAGTAAGCTAACTTAAAAGTGCTTTGAACTGCAAGAGCAAGTACGTGCGGCCCCAGTCGTGCATTTTATTTTTACTGGAACTGTTACCATCTGAAGACATCACCGTTTGAAATTTGCAGTTAAAAGCGCGTGAATATGCGCTTGTGATTGCGTTATGTGAGCGCTGCTGTCGATTTGATAAACGGTAATGGGATTAGCCACTAATATGGCAGATGTGGTGTATGGCATGCTTGACTTCCTTTTGTGGAATACTATATCGTTGGATTGTAACTTTTTTTTTTTCTAATATACATAACTGCGAGTAGTAAGTCATTTAAGTTGTGTGAAAAGCAAAGTTGAAGCATAGAAATTCCATTCAAAGAGGTTTGAAATGGTTGCCAGGGAAAGTTTTTTGCTAATTCTATGTGCAATTCAAAAACCTTGGTTCTGCGTAAACCAGTCGCTGCAGAAATGTTATTCGGAGAAATCCCTTGATTTTACGGAGCCACTCTTTCTTATAAACTATCGGAAAAAATTAAGGGATCATAAAAAAAAATATTCCAATTTTTTCAGATTTTCAAGTGATTAAAAAAAGCCCAAATTTTTTAGTTTTAAAATCTTACAATAGTAAAATTTTTCAACGTAACTTCGGCTCAAACCTATTAAATACCAAACATTTTTTTTTTGAAATTTTTCTGGTTTTTTTTTTTATCTAACAACTTGGAAAATTTTTTTCCAACTTAACCACTATTATGGATCAGATAACTTTTTCATTCTGTTTAAATTTTCTTTAAAGTTCGATACGAGCATTTCGAAGCCGAGATATCAAGTTTTGAATGCAAAAAAGGATCTTTTTTGTTTTAAAGCATAAATATCTTAGCAACCACTGATTGGAGACAGAAAAATAATAGTGTTTTGAAATCATGAATAAATTCCCACAAAAATCAAGGGTTTTTGAAAAAAAAAAAAAATATTTTTTTTTTAATTTTTTTTTCAATAATTTTAAAAATCAGGAAAAACGGGCTTTTTGGGATAATCAGTTGCCAACTTCGAAATATCGAGAAACCCAGTACTATGGATTGTATGCATTTGTATTTATAAGAATGTCATAAATTCAAACATTTTTATCAATAGAAATGCATAAAAAAAGTCAAAAAAACTTTTGTTGCAAGATTTCAAAACTAGAAAGTTCGAGCTCTAAACCGTGCGACCAAACCTCATTTTTTGTATCCCTTAGTTATTTCTGCTAAAGTTCCGTTAATACATAATGGAACAATATGGACAATACTTTTTGGCAAAGAAATCCGTTGATTTTACCCGAGTTCATTCTTTGCGTTTTGAGAGTTTTACGGAGCAATTAGATTGGATCAAAGTAAACCGGCGTGACCTGCTGATTCTTCCCAAATAACTCAATGATTTTTCCACTAAATATTACTTAAGCAATCCTTCGAATTTACCGGAACATCCGTTGATACTTCCGTAGTAATTCGTAGTCCGCAACAATCAACAAATAAATGGTTTATATAACAAAGGCAACTATTCATACGTCTCGTCGATTTTGATTAGAAGAAGCCGCTTATTAACCAACAAAACTGCTTGGTTTAAAAATTTTAATTGAACGAGCAATTAATTTATAGACTTTGATAATAATACGTAATACGCCAATTTTTCCCGAAATATTAATTGGTTAACAGGAACAACCATTAAATTTGGCTGAAGTAATCCACGGATCATTTAAAGACAATTGAAAATTCAACTCATTGATTTTAAGGGAATTTTAACGGAAAAATCCGTTGATTTCACAGACCAATCCAGAGATTTTACGAAGGCAACTTGCCGGAAGCTTAACAATCCGATTTAATATGTGAAATCTGTTTTCCAGAGCAATTTGAAAATATTATGAAATAACAGGACCAATCTGTTATTTCAGCATAGCAAATCGTTACTTATAAGGAATATTGATTTTAAACAGACATCATGTTGACTTTACCAGGTCAATGCATTGATTTAACCTTAAACAAGCCAAAGCCATATCGGTAAATCAAAGAATTCATAGATAGAGAGACCGGTTCTATTTAGACACATTGCGAACCATGACTATAAAACTTACAACCTGTGGAATGTGGAGGTTTAAATTTTTAGCACATAGGTCATTTTCCTTGAATGTATTACAATTTCGTATCAATTTGGACTCAATTAGTTTTAATCATTTTTAATTTAATAGAAGTTTCAAATGGGTTGTAAATTTGTTTCAAAACGGTTACAAAACAGTTTCAAAATCGTTGCAATCTTTAAAAACAAACAAAAAAGTGTTTAGTAAATAAATATAAATAAAAACTTTTCAATTTATGACTCTTTCGATCAATTGTAAATACAATAATTTTTAAGGACGACCACACTTTTCTGATTATATACCCAAATCATCTATAAGAAGCTTTTCTACAAATAAAGATCATCAAAGTAGTCGGCTCAGAGATAGATTTCGCAGAAAAATATTCACCTTCTATAAAAAAGTTCTAAAGAAGGTTTAATTTTTCTCTTCAAATTTATGAAAAGTGGCAACCCGATCGAGATAAAATTTAACCCTCATTTTTGGTATTTTTCAATTTTAATTAAAATTAAAAAAAATTCACACCTGGCAACCATATTCCTGCACTCCTTCAGCATCATCACACATCCTAATACAATCTAATCGGCTCTTCAACAATCCGAGAAACAAAAACTATTAAACAAAAAACCAAAAACTTGAATGCGTTTCTCCGGTCATCACCTCTTCCACTCCAAAACGGAAAAGTCGATTTCACTCTAAAAATGGGATAAAATATTTCGAGATAAAATGATGCTGATGATGCTACACTATGAGGATGGGAATGGACAAAGTCACCCATCATCCATAGCACCAGCTAGACCCCCACCACAGTCAGCAAGCAGGAGCAACTTGAAGAGCTCGCATATAACACCTCATCCATATGCAATATGCGGGAGAAAAGTATCTCTACGCGAAACCTAATAAACAACTTTAAACGACGACACCGACGAACTTTACCATTACCGTCCGTCGTTGGTCCTTGGTCGGTTGTGTTTTTAGCTAGCACTTCTCATATCCCACCGACCGCTACAAAAAATGGAAAAAAAAACCCAACAAAATCTAGCGAATGAATCTATCACAATCACAAGGCACCTTTTAGCGAACAAGCCAGCTCTGATGCGGTCTGGACCATGCCCAATGCCCCCCTCCCCAAACTCCTCTTCTTCTGAATAAATAGTTTTGCAGGATTGGGATATTTCTGGAGAGGAGTCATATCTATTCCAAGTGGAAGTGTGGAGTGGAGTTTATAAATATTTATGAAATTCGCATCACTTCCACGATAAGTGGCCAACATACAGAGTCCTCCTCTCTCCCTCTCTCTCTCCTTTTTCTCTCTGAATGGTTTTTGGTGAACGACGATGGAAAAAACGTGGACTCGGGAACTCCAAAGTTGATTAATAGAATTCAATTATTTCTCGAGTTTTGTTAATTAGACTTTTTTGCCAAGGAAATGTTGCCCCCAAATGGTAAAGAGGCACAAGGATCTTCTTCTTCTCTTCTCTCTTTCTCTCTCTTTAAATAATGCGCGGGTTTTTCATAGACAAAAGCCCACTTGGGCATAATATTTTCTTCTTCAACAAAGATCCAGTAGATGCGATTTTGGAATTCTTTGGTCACCTTTTAAGGAGGCAATTAAAAGATCCACCAGTGGCGGCGATGTAACAAGACTTTACGGACTGACTTGATGATGCTACTAAATACGGTTCGCTATATACCATCGAAGACCGTAGACGGACGGAACCGATATCACTTTTCAATCACATTCAACAAAAATAATGAAATTCCTTCCATTTTTGGTGTCGGCCATCAGAGAGCTATAGTAACTCGAATAAACAATAAACGAAGTCGAAGAGGAATCTTCATTGCCATATTGGATTGTATAGCTTCTGTTGTTTGTAAGAACAAAAACTGAAGAAGAACGCAGAACGGAAGCGAACCTTTTTTTTTTATCAGCAAGCAGCCTTTTGGAAGCAGAGTAGACGTATCCCAGTTGTCATAGTGAATCGTAACTAAACGAAGTAAGAAGTGCAGTTTCCTACTCCTCTTCTCTTCTTCTGACAAGATATGGCAAATTTTTTAATTGGATTACAATGTTTATCAGTTAAAGTTACCCAGGAGGGGCTCTGAGCTCTCTGACGACGACAACCCAAACGAATGACTATACTGATGGAATGATGAGATGTTCCTAATTAGCATAGTAATGCGGTTCTATATTGGAAATTGCATCATTTCTGTTCTCTATACTCCTCCGATTCAAGGGGATAAAAGAGGATTGGGGTTCGAATTCAAATGGGATCGTCATCGTAGTCGTTGTCGTCTTCATCCGGGGGAATATAACTTGACTACTAGATAGAATCCAACAAAAATAAATACGGACGTGCGTCTACGTTCTGGTTGGGCTTGATACGATCTTATAATTTCATAAAAAATTCTATCTGGCATAATGAAGATAAGAACAAAAAAAAAAAAACTATGAGTAAATATAAATATAAATTACGTTGAACTAATTACTGTCAGTATTTTTTGAATTATTATTATTGAGGGTGGGAGTTTGGAATGAGTACTAGTTGAATGGGGTTTTGAAAATGGGTAAATGACCAACAAATTGACTCTGAATTTGATTAGATAAGAGATGACATTTATAATTGAAGAAAAATGGTAATTTCCGAAGAAGAGCCAATATAAATGTTTCTGATTATTATTTTGCGCAGTAAAATTATTGTTAAAGAAAATACAGATTCTATAAATAAGAAGGGTAAAAGAAATTTTTTTATAAGCTCAAAATTACTTCAGTCCAATTTTAAGATGATAAATGTTGAACATTCATGGAATTTTAGACATTTGTTTCTCTATATTTAACCGACTTCCAAAACGTCTGTATTTTTATTTTCTTTTTTATGTTTGTTACCTCATAACTTTGGACCGGGTAAACCGATTTTGATGATTGTTTTTGTATTTGAAAGCTGAAACACAATCACGCTTAAGGGCGTCGCTTCGTTGCGTTACGTTGAGAAATCCTCAAAACGCGCTTCTGTCACTTTGACTTTGAACAGCTGATTGCAACATAAAATCTGCTGTCAAATAAAAAAAACACAGTCACTCACAAAATTATTGGGCCAAGTCTTTATCTTGATTTAATTGTGGAAAAATGAAAAAGGATATTAATGTGTTTAAAAAATTCATAGAAATTTGTTTATTCTTTAATCCTATAGTTATAAAAACAAAACCAATCAAAATATATTGTTTTTAACAATAAAACTCAGTCTAAAACATCATTAATTTTTTTTTGTTTTTAATACGTATAAATTGTTTTGATTTAAAATATCTCGATGTCGTTTTTTTGTGCAAAATCTATATAGAGAAATTAAAAAACACACATAGTTTTGCAATAATTTATTTTTTTTTATTCACATTTGGCGCAATAATAATGTGGGTGACTGTAACTATGTCTGTTAAATGTCAGAAAGCGAGCAAAAGTTCAGTCTGGTTGAACTTTTGCTCGCTTTCTTACGTTTCCTTACGTTTGTCAAAAAAAGCGTACGTAAGAAAAGCGTCATTGTGTGAGGATACACAGATTTTCTATAGTTGAACTTTTCGCAGTTGTCAAAATCGACGGCAAAGCGTGATTGTGTTTCAGCTTTGAAAGTTGGTGTGATCCCATTTTAATTTCTTCAAGTTCTGACTTTGGAATCCACGAGAAAACCATAAAAATGGGTAAAATAATGTGGTGAAAAAAAATCATTTCTAAACGGTAGATCGGAAAAAGTTGATTTTTTTATCGATACATAAAAATTAAAAAAAGGGATCGGGTCAAAATTCTGTTTTTTTAACGAAAATTCTGTATTTTAAAATTCTGCTTTTTTACTATTCTGCTTTTCAAAATTCTGCTAGCATTATACTTGAACAAAAAAATTCTGCCAATTCTGTTTTCATTTATAGCATAGTCAGCGCGACTAAAGAAAAATACACCTCATTAATGTAATTCAACAATGGTACTTTCCTAAATTTTTTTGTTTAAGTGTCGCAAATATTTTTTTTAAATGCATAGACTGACTTTCTTTCAAATAAAATCTATAACTTATTGGAACCGATGTTGTTTGATACAAAATATTCCTTATTTTATTAAAATTTTTGAATATTCGTCTTTATTTGATAAATTAAAAAAATTTTAATTATTTTCGGAAATGTTTAGTATTTAAAACCTTTTCTTAACCCTTTCGGACCCAGCGTTACTCTTATGTAACATATTTTTTTTTTAAATTTGTAAAAAATATTCCATTAAATATTTTTTTAGGTTTCGATGGCTTAATTGAAAGATAATAATGCCTAATTACTGGATTATTACAAAAAGTTAGTCAAATATCATACCTTTAATTTTTGTTTATCGAAAAAGGGACTGAAATTCACATTTTTTTCTTTATTTAAGCAAACATTTTTTTTTTATATATGGTCATAATTTTGAAAAAAAAAAAAAAAATATAAAAAATGTTGATCCAGAAAGTTTTTTGGATTAGAAGAAGAAGCATACATTATTGTTCTATAAAAAATCATTTTCCCAGTTGTCCGACTTTTTTTGGTGGTCGTGCAAGTTACTTACATGCAACAAGAGAGTAACACATTATTTTTGCTATTTATTATTTTAGAAAATAGCTTTTTCCTATTCATATTTCTTAGTTGTGATGTTTTTGACACGATGATACTGATTTTCATAGCTCGGGTTCGAAAGGGTTAATATTTTCAAATTTATTCATTTGACAAATTATGTAGGTAAGTAATCAAATAAGCAGAACATTTTTCAAGAAGATGATTTTACAGAATTTTGCAAAAAATTAAAAAAGGATTTGAAAATGTTAAAAAAGCGCGCTTTTTAGCATTTTCCAAACCCTTTTTTTAATTTTTTTGCAAAATTTTGAAAAACAGTTTTGAAAAGCTGAATTTTGAAAAACAGAATTTTGAAAAACAGAATTTTGTAAAGCAGAATTTTAAAAGCAGAATTTTTACCCCGGCAGAATTTTGACCCAAACCCTTGATTTTTTTCACTGGTCGGCAACGAAAATAGAGCTTGAACTAAAACCTACTTTTCTAAAGGATTTTTGTGTGCTGAGCCCGAATCCGAAGTCATTTTTGAGTACATTTGATGTCGAATTACATCACCGTTTAATATTTTTTTTTTGCTAAACTACTTATGCAATCTCAAAACTTCTAGACGTGATAGAATAAATGTGTAAACAGTTTTAAATTCAATACACTCATGGTATAAAAAAAGAAGGTATGATCATTAGAAAAAACTCAGTATCGAGAACTGTCAAATGAAAGAAAAAAAGATGGCTACTTAGTGTTTTGACAGCCCAGCCCATTGAAATTGTTGTTGTAAACAAATTTGTCTTGGAAATTGTTGTTGCTTTTGACTTTGCCAAATGCCAGACGTCAAAACCTTATTACCCCATTTTGTAAGATGGCGGCTCTAATGATCATACCTTGTCTTTTTATACCATGCAATACACTAAAGTCAATTAAAATCACCTAACAAAGTTCTTGCTCCTGACTTTTTTTTTGTTTTTTGCCAACCAGTGTTTTCAAAATTTGAGTTTTTGAAAAACACTCATTTTTTTAGGGGCAACTATGTTTTTTTTTATTTTTAGGAATTTTTAAAAGCTTACAAAAAATTTCAAACTTATTGTGGATGAGATTGATTTACGTTCGTCTGCAAACAATTAGATTTCTAAAACAACGAAAAAACACTATTTTTTTGCTCTGCCGTTTTAAACCTTTTTTTTTATCTTTTTTAGATAGGTTAGATAGATAGAAAATACAGGTGAAATTTACAGAGAAGATAGAATATATAAAAATTTCAATTATTTTCAATCAAATTTCTAAGAATGTTGTTGTTATGGAAATAATAATAGTTCAAAATATTTTTTTAAAGCTACAAAGACTAGAAACTCAGATTTGGAATGAAGTCTAAGCTCTTGTAGCGGTTTGTCAGGCAGTGTGTAAATCATAAAACCTCAGTGCAGCATACACATCTTCTGTTGAAATAGAAAATGGCTGTGAGGAGTTACAAAATTCATTTTTACGCTATAATTAAAATTTCTAGAAAAGAAGAAAATTTAAAAAATCAACTTTTTGAAAATTTTGACCGTTACATATGAAATTGAGTCTTAATTTAGCGGAATATTGAATAACAAAAAAAAAAACTAATCGAGCTACAAAATCGAGTTTTTGGGTTTCGTCTAAGTCTAGGTTACTTCAAATTTCCAAATTTCCAAATGTTGTCCGCTAAATTCAAAACTTATTTTAGCGGAAAATTCGATAGTTCAAAAACTATGCGAGCTACAAATTTTTGGTTTGCGCAACAAATCAGCATTGTAGCTAATTAGCTACAATAAATGAGATTATTTTTTTTTGATTCCGCCACAAAGTGTCCCCCAAAGTAAGGGACGTCTTTTTTCAGTTTTTTTAAGTTTTTTTTTTATAGAAACACGTCAGCAACAGAGACTGAAAAAAAAAATAAAAAATTACTAGAAAATAACTGACTCCAGAAGCCATCATCATTTATATTTAACTAAGAGCTCCTCTTGGAATTAAATCAAAGGTATTCCCAATTTCCATTAAATTTCAGTTGGCCTTCAATTTCTTCCGTAAATTTCCGTCGTTAGCTATAAAAACCATATTACCTTATATTTCTAAATAGGCAATGAATCAACAAAAAATACCAAATCCGATTCCTAGAATCTTCTTTTTTATCTGTCCTCCTAAAGTATTGGTTTTTTATTTTGGTGACAATAATAGCAAAGGTATACTTCAATAGTTGAAGAGTATATACATTAGCCTCTAAAATTCTTTCAATGATTCCAATCATGATGGTTGAAGAAAGAAGAGAGTCGTTTTCTTCAGTTTTTTGTTTCCATTTTGGAACATTAAAGTCGAAGGCAAAGCCCCCTATAAATCATCGTATAACCATA
The DNA here is from genome assembly GCF_945859705.1 of Episyrphus balteatus. Classification (NCBI taxonomy): domain Eukaryota; kingdom Metazoa; phylum Arthropoda; class Insecta; order Diptera; family Syrphidae; genus Episyrphus; species Episyrphus balteatus. The sequence goes on from NC_079134.1 coordinate 140,007,017, forward strand.
AAATGCGAACCAACATCTCTCTCAGGCGTGATTATCGAAATCTAAATAAGCATCTATCCCTGAGGCGCTCGCTGGTTTGACTTTGGTTCTGGTTTTTTGGCTTGCCGCTAATACTGGCTGCTGCTGATGGTGAATGGTGCACATGCGCTGCGCAATTACAACGACGCCCGTCCTACGTGCAATTGTCGGGAGGTAATTTGCTGACACTGTTTCAAGATTTTTTCTTGTACTGTGCCTCCCTCCATCATCATCATCGTCAGCATAAGCAGCATCATGATTCCATAGAGAAGACAACGACGATTTAAGTTTTTATGTATTTTTGTCTTTTTTTGATTTATTTCCGATTTCACCCCGCAGGGTAGAATTCAAATTTCGGTTTCAGATTTCTCCTTTTTTTTTTTTATTTTTTGGTGTGTTTGGTGTTCAGCGCGTCACATCTCTTCTGGCGGGTGGCGTGCGGTGGCAAAGTGGCTTTTTAAACGCCCTCTTGACTGCCTTACCATCATGGACGATGAAGAAATGAGACTCCTTGATGAAGAGCCGTTCCATTTGCTTCATGAGTTTCCCGATAAATTGGCAATCTTTTGTTTAATGCCTGGATTCATTTTTATTATTATTTTTTTGTTTTTTTTTATTCTTCGATTGAACTCTTGTCACGTCAAATGTAATAAATTGATTTTGCATGATTTAAGAACTTTAATGATGGTTCGTTGTTCTTTCGTGATGTGCCGACCGACGACGACCGAGACCATAATAATGTCGATGAGGATATGAAGGACTTCCAAAATGACCCTTTATTGTTGGTACGTGGTGTTAATTCCATATATAGGCTGGCTGGACCATATAGCGACGCTATGCGACGACGCCCAACAACGATGAATATAATAGAGGTTGACCGCGCTATCAATCTGTGTTGTGAATTGTCCGTGATGGTGCGGTTGATTGAATGGATCTGATTTGATCTGATCTGATGATGGTGATGCTGTTGATGGTGGCGCAATTAACCGAAATGAAATCACGATGATGCATCCCATCAGGGAACATATACACAACACAGAGAATGAGTGTAATTGCTTTATTAAAAGGCCATGCCGCTATGTGCATGGTTTTTAACACTATTTCACTCTACCACACACTTTCTCTCCTTTGGGACTATTCATATACCATTCAACCGAAAATTTAATCGTCCAGCTTGTATTTTATGGAGGTTTTTGATGAAATCAATTGGAATATTCTGAATATAAAATTCAATTGGTTTCGTGATATGGCCAAAAAATTTGTTAAAAAGTAAAGAAAAAAATTGACAACAAAAAACAAAACACAAAAGCTTTTATGTGATGAAAAGTTCGTCAGATAAAGAGGACGAACAGTATGGGAATATTATGGAAATTCTATCCAATGTTTAGGTCTACACAAATTATAATAGCAGAGCTATAGAGAATTTATAGGCTTTTTATAATGGCTGATGGACGAAATTGGCGGTTGAATTTGGGCAAATAACAATTAATTTATTTGTGTGTAGATCGGAGCTGATTTTGGGGTTTTGCCAATTATGATGTTGGAGCTGATTAAATAGATTTTTGTTATAATTTGTTGGGGGAGGTGTAGACAGAAAAACCATAGTTGAAAATAGTGAAAGTGAGGGTTTTAATGTTTTTTTTTTGTATCGGAAGGATTTAAGTGTTTTGATGATAAATAATTTCGTCGATTAGGGACACACTTTAAACGGGGGTAAATATTTGGTTTGTGTGATGACAGGATATATTTATCGAATCAAAGTGGTTTGCAGTTTCGATTTGGAAATTGTTTTTGAGAGAGATTGCTAAGGTCAAGTTTGACTTTGAGTGGATAAGTATGGTTGAAATCATGTAATTTTTCGATATTGTATTAATTTTTTAATTGAAATACCAATAAAATTCGACAAGTGGAAAAGAAAAAAACTCGAATTTCGTTACCAATCGTAAAGTTGCAGTAATGGTTTTCTGTTTTTTGAATTCTGCACTAAAAATTATTAAAAATCTTGAAATTCATTTTAAAAGAATGGTGTTTAACCTTTAAATATATACGTTTTCTTATTAAACTGTTTGAAAGGTAACAAACATGTATTCAATATTTTTTGAATTTTGAAAAATCCAGTCATGAAAATCATGAATTTTTTTTGTTTTGAAATTGTACTTATTTTTCTTCTCCTAATTGAAAATGTTAATGAAAATTATTTGAATTTGAAAATAGATGCGCTCTTTTTTCTGTCAAGGGTGTGGAACAAGATCAGAGTTTATTTCCTTCCCTTGCTGTCTTTCAAAAAATAGTTAAAAACTGCAAATTAACAGGCTCCGTGAAGCCAGAACTGCGACCTCAAAATTTTTGAACCAAATTTGTCTAATTCGTTTGTCCATGTTTGTCCACCCAAAATTTTTGTTTGTCCACCCTTCAAAAAAATTTTAGGAGCAATTTAAAAAACAAATTTTGCACTGGAAAATTAAAACTCCCCTAAAATCCCCAAAAATCAATTTTTATCAAAAATTCAAACTGCTGTCGTTTGTCCACCTCGAGTTCTTTACGTATACCCACCCTCTGTTTAGGAGATATTCCAAAAAGAATTTTTTTATAGCAACTCTCAAAAAAGTACGCATACACCACAGTGTACCTCTGCTGAAAATTAAAAAGTCCTCAAAAATTATTATTTTTCAAAAATTCAAACGGCAATCGTTTGTCCACCTCGAGAAATGTATACAAACAAAAAATCGTCGTAAAATTTGAGCGTTTTAGACGATTTTTCAGACTTCCTATAAAAAAAAAAGAATTTGCTCTAAAATTTTTTTGAAGGGTGGACAAACGAAAATTTTGGGTGGACAAACATGGACAAACGGTGGACAAACGAATTAGACAAATTTGGTTCAAAAATTTTGAGGTCGCAGTTCTGGCTTCACGGAGCCAAATTAACAAAATAATGTAAAAACACAGTTTGCACGAGACGGGACATTGTGAAGAGTGAAAGTTTTTTTTTTTTTGAAAATCATTATTAAGGGTAGGTAAGGTACCTGCCAATCTGCTAAAACCGCTTTTTTCAAATCTGATTTTCTGCCAAACTGCTAATTGTATTTCAACGAAATTTGTTTATATCAGAAATAAAATTTTGAAAAAAATAATTTTTTGATAAATTTTTTTTTTTTTTGAAAAATCAAATTTTCGAAATTTTTAATTTAGACGTGGATTAGTGATTTCTAACAAAATGGAGTACCAATTTTATTTTTAAACTTTTTTTCCAAAAAAATTATTTACAAAAACAGTTTTTCAAAAAAACGACTCTAACGATTTTGAAATTTTTTTTTTTCTAAAAATGCATCTTAATATATCAAATAAAACTGCATACTTGTTTTGTGAGGCAAAACCAATTTTGTATTTTTTTTTATATATGTACCAACATTTCCCAAATTTCTATACCTATTAAAAGCCTTAAAAATTAAAGAACTTGAACTCCAAGGGCAAGTTCTTCCGACCCTGTCGTGCATTATTTAATAAACTTTCCATAGAAAGAAAACTTTTATTTGTCTTTCCATTTTGATTAATCAACTAAATTACAAAACACTTCATATACACACATTTATCAACCTAATTCAATTAATATAAATTCAAAAATCTGCATTATTCATTTTCTCTCCAGATAAAATTTTAATTAGTTTGTCTTCGAACATCGCAAAACTATGAACATCCACGCAAGCAGGGGAAACAAAAACCGAATCACAAAACTTTCTGTTGACAGCCTTAATTTACATATGCAATTAATCCTTCTCCTTTTCAGAAAAGATAAAATAAATAAAAGAAAAAAGAATAAAAAAAAAAAAAAAATTCCAAACTAAAACTTTCGTCGAAAAACCGCAGAATTTGCACCCGAGTTTTTGGCAAGTTTTTGGTTAGCAAAGTCAATAACCCATAAACTTTCAGACACACACAAAAAGCTAGAGCGACCTTTCAGCATATTGCAAAACTTTCCTACCGGTTCTAAAAACTCTCTACACACTCTTTGATAGAAACCTCAACAGCCAATAAAATCTAAATCCTATCGAAAAGGAAAATTACGTAGGAGGAAGGTTTTTTTTTTTGACTACACTATATTCGTTATCATATGAACCATGACAATTTTCAACAATAAATTGCGGTTTCTAAAGGATATAAAAAAAAACTACAAAAACGAAAAGAAAAAATACACAACATCCTTTCTCGATATTGCCAACACACACATACACAAATAACGAGTAAATCACAATCACACAGTTATTATTAAAATACCACCATTACTGATTGTAACTCCTGCAATATCCTTTTACAACTATTCGTCCGGTACAGTACACTCGTTGACTGGCCGGCTTTTGTTAACAATAAAAAAAGAAAAGTTAACTAACGAGCGGAATATTTTTTTTTTTTTTTTCTTTGAGCAAAGTCACGTGGAATTGTGTATTGCTTTTCGTCCTTTTTTTTTTGTATTCCGTCAACATCAAAATAAAAATCCAACAAAAATAGAAAAAAAAAGTTAAATAAATCCTGGTTGCATTCACAATCGACTTTGCCATGGGAACAAGGATTGAGTGGATATAACATACAACAACAAAAAAAATCTTTACCACAAAATGAAGTCCTGAATGGCATTTTCAAACTAAATACGCAAAAAAGTCCAGGGCAAAAATACTACATACATATAAATTGGAGGAGGATGGGGATGGGTAGAAAAAAAAAACTCGAAACTTCCGCGTTAAAGTCATAAATTAGGCCCTAAAGTTTACTCTTGTGTTCAGTCATTCATGACGGGGATTTGTGTGAGGTTTTTTTTTTCTTTCGGGTTTTTACTTTTTTTATTATTTGTATTCTCGATTCGCCGGGGTTTTTTTTTTTTTTGTTGTGTGTATTCTGTTCATTCGTCAAGAGGACGAAGGTTAAAACCACCAGCATTAGTGTTTGCCCCCCAACTAAACTCTCTATTCAGCTTAAGGGTGGAGTTGCTATGTGTATCTAAGGATCAATGTGCACTTCAATGCTCACCAAAGGTGAACTGGCTCTGCTATACACTTATAACACAGGGCAACATTGACGGACGACTATGATGATGATGATGTTGGCTATAGCTATGTGGAAGTTATGTTGGAACGAAAACCAAAAGACCGACAGTACTGATTTTAAGCCGATGACAGGGTTGTTACATCGTTACATTAGGATTAGGGAAAGTGTTTAGTCTTGTGTACATAAAAATGAATTTGCTGTAAACATTCATTATACGTATAAAAAATGTTTGCAAAAGAGTATTGCACCTTATAGTAAATGTTAAAAATTGTACTGAATGAAAACGTATCCAAATTTTAGTGTAGTTTAGAAAAAAAATTCTTTGATTTCACATGAATGTTTTTTGACTGATTTTTTTTAATAATTTTTAATGCACTCTTAAAGAGAAGTTAATTTTAATTGTGAATAAAGTACCTACCTACTTGTTCTGAATAAAGATTTTTAAAGTTCTTAAGGTAGACTTTTAGTAATTGAGTAAAATCTTTATTTTAGCCAGAACGGATACTATGTACTGCATGCAAGGTCCTATGTACTTTTTTATTTAGTACAAACTTTTAATTATTCAGTACAACAGTTATAAAATTATTTATATATAATTTATTATCTGCACTTAGTACAAATATGTAGGTTCTTAGGTCATTCTTGTATGTAGCTTACAAGAAGTACATCCTTGAACTACTTTATAGTACTCTATAGAACTATTATAGTACACATATGTGAATTTACTTTTTATCCAAATTTTATTCTTGAAAACATAATTTAATTATGTAATCGTTCCATTAAATTTTTTTATGTTAATCCTTTACATATATTATGGATGAAGTTTTTTGTAACTATGTACTAAAATTTTAAAAGGAATTCTTACTTCACTGTTTTTATGGAAATTGGTTTCCCCTCCATTCTGAAACTTAAAACTTTATACCACATAATGTATTTTATTTGATAGAGTCTTTTGTTCCTCAACCTGGTTTGAACTTGAGACCTTCCGCACAATTAATGAGAACAATTCCTTACAATCTCGTGCCAAAACCCAATTGTTTAATAAAATACTGTAAACTGTTCATTTAGAAAACGTGGTATACAGTACATATTAACTTGACTGAAGACTTTGCATATATTTATTACATAATTTGGTATGATTATTACATTTCATTCTTTCTTTCTTGTTTCATCCCACAAAATGATCAAAACTCAGTCAGTTCATGACTTACTCAAAGGTCTGTATTAAGTACCTTAAAAATATAATACTTAGTCGACGCAAAACCTCTATTCAGTACGTAACAGCCTCTAATCATGATCAGTACAAGTCTGAAGTTAATAACAAAAATACATATATCCTTTACTGTGCATAGTACATAACGATGTACTGAATATACACACATCTTACCTTCTCTGTGTATCTATTAAATGAGTACACATTGGGTTTTTATTTGCATAAATATAATGTTAAAAATACAAATCATTAAATTTAGACATTAAATACCATGTTCATATTTATAACTTATCTAATGTACAGTACATTGTACTCAATGTAATTATTAAGAGATTATAATATTTCAGGGTGTGATTTTTTTGAGTCAGCTTATGCAATACTTTATTTAACAAATATTTTTTTTTGGATTGTTATTTCGTTCAGTACGCAAAGTATACTCAATCATCGTGCGATTACTCCTCCTTCCATTAATTTAAGGTACACTTTTTTTCTAATTTTTTTTCTTTTTTTTTGAATTTTTTAAATTTGTCATATAACAACCCTGTTCAATCGACACCATCGACAAGTCAATATAGACGGGCGAGACAGAGAGAGGAAATAATAAAAGAACGATACCCCAGACAAGAATAATTGTGTTTGTCGACGGAATATCAAGGACTAAAAGTTGAAAAACCAGGAAGGAATAGGATTGGGTGGAGATAGGAGTGGATTGGGGGGAGTAAAAATAAAAGAGCTTTGCCTGACCGAAACTCATAGTTCCATCAATAGAAACAGTGTGTAGGAATGAGGGCTGATCTGAAAATCCGTGCGCTTAGTAAGATGGTGTTTTTCCTGTTTCCTAAAGGATATGGTGTGGCTAGCGCCCATTCACCCATAAATGTGGTATAGTTCGGTGTCGGTGTAAGGTACAGTGGGTGAAATTGCAATGACCGAATCGAACCAGTAAAGGCTGGCCAAGGAATTTGTTCGCAAATATTCAAATGTGTAAAACGTTTGGTCGGAGCTTTAGGGTCTCTCTACAACTACACAGAAAGATCCCCTAAGAGGATATATTTTGGGCGAAAAGCTTTTTTTGTTGCTGTTTTTTTTTTTTTTTTTGTTTCTGAGTTTACTTTGGAAGCCTTATTATTTGTTTTCTCCTTCACGAAGGATAAAGGAATCAGATTTGTGTTTGCATTTACATCGTTGGTTTACTTTTTTGTTGTTGTTGTTTAAAAGGATATTATCTCTGGGAGCATCATCAGCGAGCTTAATGTTCAATATCTACGAGTACGCTTGTTGTTTTTTTTTTTTTTTCAAGTGTTCATGTTTATTAAATTGCAAAGCAAATTCTATTTGACTTTCCATTAAAACTGAGCCGATAAGTGGATCGAGTGTAACTTTAGACTATGTTTTTTTTTTTTTAGAATTTAATTTTGATCCTTCTGATGGGTTATTTTGGGTTACAAAGAAAAATCCCAAAAAAGGAAGCTGGCTTATTATTTTTGTATTCAGTTATGGAATGCAATTAAGCCCCATATTTCAGGGTAATTGAACTTATTACGATATTTTTTTTTGTAAGGAATATGGGTTTTCTAGGTTGGTATTGTATATCCAGTTAAAAGGAGGATAAGGTTTTAAAAAGAGGGAATATTTGAAATAGCTCATGTTGAAGGGTAATTAAGGCTTGAATGTTGTACCCTGATTTTCTTTCCTCTTTTTTTTTTTATTAAAATATCCTTCTAAAAGAAATTTACATCCCTTTTGTTTGTTTTTGTGTGTTTTTCTAAATCAAATTATTTGAAAAAAAAAATTGATTTTTCTATTTTCTAAAAATGTAAAGACTGAATCAAGATTTTTCACATTGTCGGTGGTTGTTCTGAAAAAAAAAAACTCCCTTTTAAGCAATTTAAACTTCAAAATTCTCAAGTACCACCCGCTTAGAAAGGGGGCTAATAATATCTTGATTTCAAAGGCAAAATGTATGAAAAAGCAAACATTTGTTCGGCATATTGTCATTGTCGTTGTCGTCGACGTCATTTTGGAAAATCAAAATCAAATTACATTTCATAGTGGAAATTGCCTTTAAGCATGTCCTTTATTAGTTTCGAGTGTACGTATTTTCTGTATAAAACAGAATTTGTATAAAGGGAATTGATATTTTTACTTGAGGGGATAATGTGTCATTGTCAAAGAGAGAGAGAGCATATAGCATATTGCCATTATTGTTTATTTGACAGTTGGGACACGTTTGTTGCAAATGAAATTGAATTTGATAGTTGATGTAAATTGTACAATGTACATACAGATAAAATGACAACATACATATCTTATACTACTAAGCGATGGTTTTGTTTTTTTTTTTTTTGAATTTGATGATTGAGTGATGGGCGGAATGAGGAGGAGTGTCTATGTTTTTTAATATCGATTTGGTATCTCAATTGCCTTAAGGAGAAGATTAAAGATTTTTGAAACAATTTATAGAGGGTATTTGTAAAGCAACAAAAACAACAATTTTAAGGAAATAACATCATATCCAAATTTGGAAATCTGGAGATTTTGTCTATGTCTTGGGGATTTCGGCTTTGGGGATTTTTATTTTTTTATTACAGGTTTTAGTCATTCATGACAAACCCTTGCAATACCTTAATTTAATGATTGATAAAGAAGGTGACATTCTAAATAATATGGTAAGAAGCACCGTCGCGTCGGGCAAGAATGTTTTTAGCAAAAAAAAGTACCTTGACAGTTGAACTTTGAAAACAAATATAAACCAGGGTTGTGAAAGATATTTTTTTTAATAAATTTGTTTTCCATTACAAGTTAAAAAACAAAAATTTACTGCAAAAAAAAAATAATAATCAAAACCGACTTCCACGGATCAAAACCATGGTTATGGTTTTTCTCATTAGTTTCTATAGCCAGAACTGAACGAGCTTTACAATACAAAAAGAATTATCAAAATTGGTGCACTCAGTCGAAAGTTTTGAGGTAACAAACATAAAAAAAAAAAAATTAAAAAAAAAAAAATACAGACGAATACCTCCTCCTTTTTGGAAGTCGGTAAGAAATAGTGGAAATTATTTTTTTTATATTAAAGAAAATGTTATTGCAAATGAAAGATATTTGCATTTAAAAAAAATATTATTGAAATTAATAAAATTAATGCATTGAAAAAAAAAAAATATAAATGCAAAATTTTTCTTTTTTTTTAAATATTCGTTAAATTTCTAATAAATTTGATCTTACATAAGCTATTTTAACTATAGTATAGAAGCTATTGTATAAGGAAAATTGGTAAAAATTTGTCAGAAATTCGACTTGATTTTTTTTTCAATACAAAAAATTTTGTATTTGCAATTTTTTTTTTATATTGCAATAAATATTTTCTATGTTAAATTTAAAATTAATTTTTCAACTGATTCTTAACAACGCTGTTGTAAAGTCGGAGTGAAGTTTTTGAAATATATTTTTTTTAATTCTTCTGTGGTTATAATTTTGTTATAAATTACTTTCATAAACTTTGTACGTTTGGAAACAAAATTGAAAGAAATAGTTCATGACTATAAAAATGTTTGAAAATTAAAAATGCGTGGTAATGTTACCCGTTCGGTAACGATATTGCGATAAACTGCCCTGACAGACAGTTTATTGATATATATCGTTTCCATATAATGCTTTTTTTTCCAAATTATGAGTAGAAAATAGTGGACCAAAATGGCTGCCTTGAAGAAGACACACAGTAAAGAGACAGCGTTGTCAATAACGGCACACAAAAAAAAAGTTCTGAATTGGGGGTGCGACTATGTTTTTCATATAGGTTTTGGGTCGCTAAAACCGAATGAGATGTCCGTTTTGCCCCATCATATCAGGTTTTCGAGATAACCTAAAAAAATGTCACGAAAGAATAAATTTGTTTTGTCTGATCTGGATGTGCGAATATGTTATTCATATAGTTTTTGGGCCGCTAAATCCAGATTCGAAGTCAATTTTGCTCTATCATGTCAGGTTTTTAAGATATCCTCAAAAAATGTCAAAACAAACAAAAAAAGTTCTTATCTGAGGGTGCAAATATGTTAGTCCTATGTTTTTTGGGTCGCTGAAACCGAATCCCAAGTCCGTTTTGCCCCATCATGTCAGGTTTTCGAGATAACCTGAAAAAATGTCACGAAGGAAAAAATTTGTTTTGTCTGATCTGGATGTGCGAATATGTTATTCATATAGTTTTTGGGCCGTTAAATCCACATTCGAAGTCAATTTTGCTCTATCACGTCAGGTTTTTGAGATATCCTCAAAAAATGTCAAAACAAAAAAAAAAATTCTTATCTGAGGGTGCGAATATGTTAGTCGTATGTTTTTTGGGTCGCTTAAACCGAATCCGAAGTTTATTTTGCCGTTTAACCGCCGTATTTATAATGATTCTGACTGTTAACTTCCTAAATGCTGGAAAACTCGTCAACAATGTTAACAGACACTTCCCAAAGGAAAAAGGTGAATATCAATTTTCCTAGCATTTTTCATATAAGTCAGTGGGACATTAATTTGAAATAACCTTAAAAACATTTGAAAATTTAGATTGGATTTCAATAGATACATTAGATAGCCTCAAAACCGTTAATTTCCTACACCAGCTTTCAATGCTTAAAACCCGCCTTCCCCAACCATTATTAATTGTTATCATTTCCCAATGCCAAGTTTCCTTCATTCCCTGTCGTTGTCCATTTTAAACAATTTTATTTATATTAACTACCAAACCTCCACCATCCACACAAATCAACACTCGCATTTCTCCATCAATATTGATGGCCATCACTCCAATCTGGCGAGTCCATCTATCTTGCGCCTGGCCGTGTGTCAGCTTATCAACGTTCGCTCTCTCCCACAGGACCAGCCAGAAAAATGAAATAAAATCCAATTGAGAATGAATTTCATTTAATTTGTATTATTTTCTTGTGCTCGTTTGTGAGTTTTTTCTTTTTTTTTTTTTAAGTGAAAATTTATTGCTAGAAAAGTGTCTGATGACACTGACTGGGTGCGACTCAGAGCCCAGAGACTGGGGACTCTATATAACTGGGGATCCCTTGCTGCTGCAGTGTGATGTTGATGATGGACTTGGACTTCTTCTTTTTCTTCTTCGGAGGAAGATTGATTCCTTTTGCAGAAAACTGCGGGTGATTTTGGTTGGCTTGCTTGATGATGGTGGTATTGTATATATTTGCTATGCACTCTCATTGTACTCATTGTTACTTTTGGCGCCATTGTCGCATTAAAATTCTACAATTGTCGGAACGGGAGGGAATTTCAATTTTTCTTCATAAAAGGAGACGACGACGACTACACAAAAGCCCTCATTTCAATGGTTTTCTTGGGAATATTCTGTATTCATCTCTTGGGCTTAGTGCCCATTCCTCCTCTATGGCAAGTGCACAATTAATTTTATTTTTATTTTTTTCAACTTTAATTGTTATTGTATGACCCACTCCAGTTTTTCTTTTTTTTCAGTCTTCATTCCGCGAATTTACCTTTTTTTTTTGTGGAATGAAAGGTATTGGCTTGGTATTTCTATGAAAAGTCTAAAAGAAGTTTGAGGGGGTGAGTGAAAAAGGGGTAGATTTTAAATGGCGGCCATCAAGGATAATAAATATATTTATTCCTTTCAAATGAAACCAGAGCTCAGAGAGAACGAAAATATTTTCGAAATGAAAGCGAAAAGAAAAGAGTGACAGGATGAGGGAGAAGGAAAAGTTCATTTTGCCGTTAAATTAAATTAACAACCCTTTGGGGTTCATAAATATCCTGTTTTTCAGTTGACCCCCCATGATGTAGAGCGTGTGTGTTTTGTCTTTCTGACAGAAGAGCGAGTAGTATTACATTATTTTGTTGTGTTGCTCCTGATCCTGATTGTGTTCTTATGTGTGTGGGTGTTTTTTGGATTTTGGATTTTCGTATAGAGAGAAAAGTCCTTGTCGCACTTTAGTGTGTGGCTTACCAAAGCGAAATTACGAAATTGGATTTGGGATTTTTCCTTTAGTTGCTTATTTTTTTTTTGTTTTGTTCATTTTTACTCTTTTTTTTTGTTTTGTTTTTGAAATTGTTGTTATTTTATTTTTGAGAAACGAAAAATCCCCATAAGGGTTGGTGGTATAACATGAATTAATGTTTGTATAAAGCGGATTAAGGTTGACAGGATATGTGTGGCAGGAAAACACAAGAAGACGGTTTGGGTTATTTTAAATTACATTTTCCCCGGACTAGAGAAAATGAGAGAGAGAGAAAGCATCCAAAAGTTATTAGGAGTTGTAGATAGAGTAGATGGGGGGTTTTTCTATTGCTTTTTTTTGTTGGATTATTTTTTGTCATTTTGAAGAAGATGGGGTAAATGAAAAAGGATTATATTAGAAAAAACACTTTTGATTGGGGTTTGGGATTAAAAAGGTGTGTGTTCGTGTGAAGATTTAAATAACCCGGGAAATATGGTCAGGTGTAAATTGAGAAATATTTTGTTAGGACGATGTATAATCAAAATCACATAGTCCCAAAATTTTATTTAGGATCTATTCGATCCAAACAAAATGCTTGTTTGAATAGGAATTTTAGATATTCATGGGAAGGCATTCATTAAAAGCAGTGACATATGATGTGAGAAAGGGTAAAAGGGTGTTGGCATATTTTTTGTTTAGAAACTAATTACAAATTCATGGATTTACTTTTTTCTCATTGTTTTAGACTTCAAAAATATTGTTGGTTTTGAAAGGAAGTATTTTAAGATTATTACTTGACTGCAGGGTTGTCTTCTTCATGTGACTGATGGCGAACACAAAACAACAAAATTATTCTGATTATTTTTAGGGCAATATTTGTCTTCTAATATTTCAGACATATTTGAAAATCGACTGTCTTTCAAAACGTTGTGGATATATTTCTTTTGCCTAGGTTCCATATAAGTTTTAGTCTCACAGAGCTGTCTGTGGTTCGCTAAAATTATACCAAGTTTTATCTTTTTCAACTGGTTGCTAGGAACTTTTTCCTAATATGCACTCTTCACATTTAAAAGCCCAAAACTGAAAAAGTCCGAAAACGAAACTTCAAGAAACTGAAAACTACTGGTTTCTATCCTAACAACATGTCAAAAAATCAGTACATTGCAATTATTGCCCCCACTTAGTCACACAGTTCTGTTTAAAACGCATTGCCGTGTTTTGTTTGTTTTTGTATTTTCAAGAGAAATTTTCTGTTGTCCGTTGTTTTGACAAAATAATATAAGGCCACTGACATTTTTTTTTTTTTGTTATTCATTGTTAGTTCAGTTTACTGGAGTTCCTCGGGTTCAATTTACATAGAAAGTCCAAAAAGATGAATAAAGTTTTTTGAAATATAAAGCAAAAGTAATAAAGTTTATTTAAAAAATTCGGTTATGTACTTTTTAAAATTATGTGTGACAAAACAACACACTCATTTCCTCTGTGTATAAAAGTGAAGATAAAAATGTTTTTAGATATTTCTTTTACAAAATGACATGAAAGGTAGAAGTTTTAATAAAGGGTGTAATTTGAGTCTTGATGTCTGTCAAATAAGAGATTTTTTGACTTGATAACGTCTTATAAATCGATGAACCATGGCAGCCACCACAAAAAAGTGACGCCATTTTCTAGCGTTACACTCTAGCACTTTCGCAGTGCGGCAAAAAAATTCAATTTAAAATTAAAAATAAACTATTAGAGATACAAAAATCTTCTATAGCTTATTATTTGAAAGATAATAACCTAAAGCTTAATCCAAATGAAGGATTTTTAAAAATTCCGCCATTTAATAGGGTAACCAGGGTAAAACGGAAAGATGAAATTTAGGCTTAAAATCTAAACGCGAAGTCGTAGAGAATTGGTTTTTTTTTGCTATAGATAAATAAAATTAATTTAAGAATAACTGCATTTAATAAAAAATTCTAAAAAATTTTGAAACTAAGCTACAACGTTTTGTTTGAACGTTGTACATGTGTTGGGGCTATAACAAAATGATGATTTTGTGTAAAGGAAATTTTTTTTGACAATTCTAAAGATGCCAGGTGAAAGATGAGAGAAAAAAAATTAGGGGTCTGATACGGATTTTTTTCCAACACTCTGCGTTTCGAAATATGAATTTTTGAAAAACACCTTGTTTTTTAGGGGTATTTTTGGGTAATTTTTAATTTTTAGCTTTTTTTTGGAGCGTTCAAAAAATCTCAAACTTATAGGGCATGTAGGTTTTGGCCTTATGCATACATGTGCAAAAACTTGGAAACGTTTAGTAAGTTTTGATTAAATAACGGAAGAAAGAAGTTTTTAAAAAACAAGTTTTTTACCGTTTTTAACCGATTTTCATCGTTTTTTATTTTTATCTTTTTTTCTTTAATAAAAAGAGGAATTAAGTATATGGAGTAATGATAGACCATGATAACATGATTACGACTATATGTGTGCGAAGTTTCAATCATTTCTGTAAACACAATTTTGAGATAACGGTAAAATAAAATTTTAGAATTCAACAGGTTATAACTTTTGATTAAGAGCAGAAAGAAATTTTATTAAACTTTTATGAGCATCCTGATACAATTACCTTTCATTTGGTATATTACACATAACGGTAGACTAACTACAAGCTACACAATGTTAAATCAAGAAACTTGTGGAAAACCTCAAAACACCAGTGGAGATCTGTTGATCATGAACAGCCACCAGTGTGGGAAGTACCGTAATCTCAGTCTGGAAATTCGACATGGTTGACTTTAAAAAATTCTAACTTCTCTTGTATTCATTTTTGAAATGAGATTGATATGTCATTTGAAAGGTGAAATAATAAGCTTTCACATGGTCATTTTTTTTTTTATAGATTTTCAAACAAAAAAATTGATTCCAAAGCCTGAGAACATAAAAATAAATGTTTTGTTTTGCTTTTTTTAATGAAATTTGATCGAGTTCAAAAAATTCTAGCTCTTTTTGTAGATGTCTCATGGATCTGATCGATATATATATTTTGAGTTAAGACAATAAGCTTTCAGATGGTATAGGAAAAAAATGAAATTAATGACGTGAGAAGATAAAAATTCATGTTTTCTTTGCTTTTTTTGATGAAAATGATTGTTTTCAATAAATTTTTTTTTATACTTTACTTGGCTATACTATACTTGGCTTTTAAATTGAATAATTTTTTTTGTAAGCTTTTAAAATAAAAAAATTAATATAATGAGAAAATAAAAAAGGTATTTTTTTTTAGCTTTTTCTTGTAAATTATGATTGTTTGAAAAAAGTAAACGCTTGACTCATTTTAAACAAAAGTACACAACCTGTTTTCTGATGACGTTATCACGTAAAATCATCGTCCGTAAACCGGCTTTACAGACAACCTCTTTTTTTAGTTTTTAAGAGTTTAAACATTTGCCATGAATGCTGTTATCCATGCTAACCTATTAATTTTAGAAGTAGTTTTTTACGTAATTAATTTGTATCAAAGATATTTTGAAAAAATTATATTATTTCAAATATAAGACCTTTTAACCCTACCTTAGTTTATTAAGGCTTACTGGCAAGTTATTTATTAGCTTTTTGTTTGCTTTTGTTTACTTCAAAAGCTGCAATATTCTATAATTTAAATCAATAAAAAAAAATTATGTGCTGGCGTTACTACCCACACTTACCTTATTTAGATTTATTTATTGTGACTTTCAAGTATGAATTGAAGCAAAAATGAACAGTTACTCACCTGCAATGAAAAGAACAAATTCAAAAATCAGAAAATTATATTAAAAAAAAAAAAACATATAGAAAAGTGAAAAATACACTGACCAACAATTTTCAACTTTTTAAAATTTTTCAGAAATATTTATATCAAATTTTATAGGTAGATTTGGGTTCAGTTAGCTCAAAAATAATTCTTTCTAGTGGCTCTAGTTTTTGAAATATTTAATTTTTCATATTTTTGAGCGTTTATTAAAATTTTCCAGAAAAATTTACATTAAACTTAATGTCTTTGGGGTCAGTAAACCTTTTTTTGTACTAATTTTAAAATTATTCTAATTTTAACAGTTTGTTAACATTTTTCCAGAAAATTTTGTACCGGGCCTTAGCCTTATGCATTTCGGTTCAAAATCACATTGGTTGGTTTCTAGGAGCTCTATTTTTTAGATATTTTCATTTTTCACATTTTGAGGGTAATTTCATACTATTTTTTAGATTTTATTATTACAAAGGTTTTTAAAGTTTTGCTGAAAAAAATCATTTCGAATGAAATGTATTTCGGTTCAGTGAGTAAAACAAAAATACAAAACAAAATTTTAAATAATAAATAGAATTAAATGGTTATAACTTATAATAGACATAGAATGGTTATAATTTAATCTATTGTAAAATAACATTTGCACCGATGTTTTAAATGATATTTCTATATTTATGACCGTTTGAACACAAAGTGATCAAAACCAAACATCTGCGTTACTTTACTGCAAATTTCAGTTTTTGCATAAAATAATAGAAAAATATCATAAATTGAGATCATTTTTTTTTTTCAAAGTTACCAATTTTTTCCAAAATCGGATAATGGTAAAAATAATTATTAACACACAATGAATCGAAATCTCACCTGGTAATTTTTGAAAAAAAAAAAAAAAAAATTAGTATTTGAGAAACTCAAAAGCATAATATTTTTTGTCAAGATTGTTTAAATAATAAATGCGTTTAAATAAATCAAACCCAAACGCCTCATTACAAATTTCATTTGAAAGTATTCCTTCAAAGCGGATGTAAACCATCTTCCCACACTTAAAAATGTCACTCCCATATAATCGATCATCTCCATAATTCAAAAACTTAAAAATTGCACTTTCCTTATTTATTCTTTTAAACTGAAAAAAACCCTTTACAAAGAAGTCAACAAAAATAAGCCTTGACCGTGCCATTGTATATTTTAACTCTCATCATCATTTTACACTCTCGTCAAAAGATTGCACTTTAACAATAATTTTCCACGACAAATCACCATCACCAAAGAAAGAAAAACACCACCACTCTTTGGAATTATTATGGTTTATTGTTTATTCCGCGTGTGAAGCACTTACCGCGCTGTCACTCATTTTTTCTGCGAATCGCGTCAAAACCGCGTGTTGGTGTGTAAGAAAGAGTTCGAAAGTCCCACGAAATGGGGACTCTATAGACCTTCCTTTACATTATACTCGTACATATATATAAAAAAAAAGCGCATTGTCCTTAACTCTGGCTTGATTGTAATGGAGAAGACGGCGAACCATATTGTCAACCACAATGGAGGAGCATATGGTGTGCGGTTATAATATGTACGTTACGTACTTTTTTTTAGTCTTCTGATGAATAAAAGGTTTTGTTGTTGTTGGTTTTTTTTTTGTTCGTCTCATATTTCCCAGTACCTATTTTTCCTTTTTTTGTTTTATATTTTTTTTTTATAATACGCGACACTTATTGAGATGTTTTGTTCTGCTCCCCGACTTAAGTGTCGATTTATTTGTTCAGTACAAAATAAGTACAGAAAAAAAAAACATAAAGGGTGTGACTACGATACGACCGTTGACAACATGGACTTCAACGACGCTTTATTTTTGTTATTTAACAAATGAATGGTTCTCTTTTTTGTTCTGTCGATTATCTCCGATTGAGATTCCATTGTGTTTTGGGTTCGCATAGCAAAATGGGAAGTACGGATAGGAAAAAGTCTACGAGAGTGGTGTACTCTTAAATTGGAAAAAGGTTTTCGATTAAATCTCAAGTGTGTACTTCGGTTAAGTTGATATTATATTGTTTACAGGTCTGTTTTGGGATTAAATAAAAAAACAAAACAAAAAAGCCAAGTTATGGGCGGAAATGGTTTAAATGATGATAATAAACAACATGGTTATCCCTTAATAATTCTAATGGGCTTTTGTGGTGGAAGTGTACCGTACCTATAGGGAGGACCTTTAAAAGTTTTTTGACCTGTGGATCAGAGATATAATCAAAGGTTCAATCAGTTTTACTTATAGACACTTATTTATTTGTTGGTTAGATTGGAACTTAAAAGATTGGTGTGAACAAACAACTTGACGGTTTATTATTTCTGTGACGAAAATTTTTAGGGTACTGTACATAAATGAGGTGTTTTTTGTGTCTTTTTTAGATTGAAATATCTCATTAACGGTAAGCAATATGATATTTCTAGCTTCTGATTTGAATTCAGGGCACTAAAACGCCTTGTATAAGGTCTTTTCAGTACTAACTTCCTATATTAAATTATATAAGTACACATAGGCGGATTTAGGGGGGGGGGCACGGGGGCACGTGCCCCCCCCAGAACTTAAAGTTCATACTTAAAGGAAATCAAACTATAAGAGTTTTAAATATATATGAATAATAACAGAAAGAACTTGAGTAAAATTCTTGTCTATTTCTGGCTGAAAATGCGAATTTTGTTGATTGTTTCATCCCTTTCCCATGAAAAGCTCCACCTCACAAATAAATAAACGATTTTTCGATTTAAAAAAAGTGAATTTTCAAAGTGATTTTGGTGAAAAATTTTGATATGGACATCGAATGACATTGAATGATATAAAAAAAATAATTGTACCTATATGCAACTCTATTTTTTCATACAGAGGGGTTAAAAAATTTGCACTATTTTCGTTGTTTTTTTCAACATTAGTGTTTTTAAAATAGCGGAACACGTCACAAAATTGCATAAACTATACATTATAGAACTGCAATATATGTAGAACAAACTTGCATTTCAGAAGTTTGCCCAAGTTTGCACCCCGAAAATAAAGACCCCTTGAAAAAAAACTCCTCAAAAGCGACCCTTACTTATAGATTTTTATAAATATTATTTTATTGAGAAAATTTCTCCAGGGATACCTCTAAAAATATGTAAAAATAATAGTGTTCCAAATTTCAAAAGAATCGGTGCAGTAGTTTTGAAGTTATGAGGAGCACCGGCGTTGAAAACATTAGTTGTGGGGATAACGATTTAAAGTTTTGAACTCTGGACTAAAAGACTAAAACGTTCCTAAGGGTAGTATTAAAATACTTATAACTTGGTCAATTTGGCTCCAAGAGACCTACGATTTGAACACAATATTCTTGAGGTATAAAACAATTTAACCCCTTGTAGCCCCATGTGACATTTCTGTAACAAACCGAAAAAGATTGCATAAAAGCTCTACAAACTATTTTTTTTTCTTTTGAAGCTTCTAATATTATAATCTTTAAGTATTGCTTTATCGAAATAGTACTTCAAATTTCTAATAAATAGCACCAATAGTTTTTAATTGACAGTTAATGTTGAAAGTTGGGCTTTTTTTGAAAATAAGCAAATTTGTATAAAAACTACGAAATTCAGAAAAAAAAATAGTTTTTGTTAGTAAACCCCACGGGGTTTTATTTTTGGATTTTAGGAAAGTGCCTAAAAATTAATATTAGATAGTTTTTTGCTTGAATTTTTGAATTTTTATATAAAAATAAATTATTTAAACTTTTTTTTACTCCCAAAATATCGAAATAACTAAGTAAATAATGACTTTATTGAATTTTTAAAAAATACGTGTTTTATTAAAGATAAAGGCCAATCGATTGACTTATTGATTTTTAAATTTACGACCTTGGGTTACAAAAGGTTAATGCAAATAAAAAAAAAAAACTGGGTTTCCCGGCAAAAAAGTAGGATTCAGTTTTTTTGTTATTCTTAGGAACTTTAATATTTATTAGAATGAAGTCTTTAGTATTTGACTAAAAACTACTAGGTCATTAACTAATGGTATAATTATGTCCATAATATTGCAAAATTTTATACAAAATCAATTAAAAAACGTAAACATTTTTTTTTTTTTCAAAATTTCATCTTTAAAACTTAATTTCTCAAAATCTATTTGGTGAAACAACTTAAGTCAAAAAATTAAACAAAGAATAGATTACTAACTTTAATATAGCACAGAATTGTACGTGCATTTTCTGATTTTTTATATTTTTTTTTCTTCCGGCTAATCCAGGAGTAAGAGGGTTAGCACTTAAGTGGCTTTTACTGTAACAAGAAAATGAAAATTTTTCCTTCCGAATAACTTTTTGGTCATTTGGTACCTATTTGATGTGGGAAATGTGCCTAAATATTTTTGGCCAGGTTTTAGACCACTGTGGGTCGTTAAAATTTTCTGCTTGTTAGTCAGTCGTATGGTACTTCACTTTATTTCTTACTGTTATTGCTGTTTTTTTTGCCAATCCGTCCCTTGTGCCCCCCCCAGAAAAAAATCCTGGATCCGCCCCTGTAAGTACATAATAAGGTACTGATAGGTTTTGAGAACTTTACCAGTTATTATCATAAGGTTGCAATAAGTTTTATCAAAGTTGGTTAATTTATGGTAGACATATTTCCACGCATAATGAATCGATAGAAAGTTCTAAAAAATGCAGAATTTGAATTATTTTTTGATGTCCAAGGACTTTTATGTCAAGGCCATGTAGTAGATTCATGAGAACATGAAATATTCACAATTATGGATTAGAAGAATGCTCCACTTATTTTTCTGTTAACAAGGGCGACCAAAAAATCATAATTTTTACCTTTGAAGAAATTGAGAATATGAAAAAAACTGAAAGGACTATCATCTGCTTTACTGTACACAAGTAAAAATTAAAAAAAAAGTATCGGTGACAAAGCAGAACCCTAAGGTATACCATGTTTTTTTTTTGGTTTCTTACTTGAGCCTTTCGAATAGAACATCTGATCGGTTGGGAAGGTAATTTTAATACAGATAAAGTGCATTTTCTTCCCTTGTGGTTTTTCTATCTTTTTATAATTCACATCTTGTTTGTGCAGAAAAAATAACAAGTTTTCCTATACTCTTGATAGCTTTTCCCTTGCTGCTTGTGAGATTGTCGACCATTTTAAGATTTTAATAAATGGTAAATCCTCAACTAAAAAATTAACAAAAAATTATAAAATTCGCTTCGAAAGTGCGATGAAACATCTGTTTACTTAAAAAAGATGATTCAACTTCCGAAAGAGTGACCCAAAGCTCAATGAACGACCCAAATCATTTCGAAATTCCTTAATTAGGTATCTTAACCATGTGTGGTCCGTTGGGATGACTAATATTTAACCTCAAGTCTAATATCATCAATTCCCCGTATAATACCCCATAAATTCAAAAAAATCGGTTTGACACTTTTTTGTAAAAATTGTATAACCATTCCCAATTCCCAACACCTATATTATCATTTTTTCCTGATTCATTTCGACTTCAACTAATTGATTGGTACCGTTATAAAAAACCAACCCAACTCTCCAGTGTGACAGCATCAGCAGCGAAAGATATCGAGAAAAAAAATCCTTGATTTTTATCATAATTCATATTGGAATGTGTATAACTCATATCATTTCACAAAACTTTGATCCAAATACAGTTCACTGACTTTGTATAGGTTAGGTATAGTAGGTTTTACCCCAGAGGAGCTCTCTAAACTACACACTCTTTTCCTTTTTTTTTTTTTTTTGTTTTTCAATTAAACAAGCTTCAATAAATATATAGGTGCATGGTGCACATTCGCTTACTACTACCTACACCAAATAGTCATAGTCGTCAAGTCAATTCCACAAGTCTCACAAACTCAAGTCAAAACCTAACCATGTTACATGTTTTTTTTTGCATTTTTTACTTTTTGTTTTGTTGCAATTTTTATGTGAAAGATATTCTAATTTTAGTTGCTCCCGTGGGTAGGCTTTAAGTGGCTTGAAAAAAAAAAAAGTCAGGAAAAAAAATAAACAACTGTTATCTGCAATATTTGCCTCAATATATTTATATATATTTTTCTTTGCAATTTTTTTTTTTCTGCTCTGTGTAAGCAAATAATTTGCAGTTATAATATTCGCCTCCTTTTTATATTGACGTTTATCGATGTCATTCTGAGAAATCAGTGTAATATTTCATCGATGCTGATGGTTTGTTAACTTGGATAAAATGTAACAACACTTTTTTTCTATATATGAAAACAAGAGGAAGCAAAAACATGTGTCGTTTTAAATTGAGAGTTGCCAAAATCATCTGTTGAAAAGAAAGTTTGAATTTTGTTAAATTTTTTTGAGAAACTTAGTTGAAAATAAAGGAAAAAGGTGAACAAACTTTTTCCCCAAATGAAACTTTTCACTAACAACATTTTGTGAACTTTCTCAAAAATATTCTCAGGCTTCGAAATGCAATAGTTTTTTAAATATAAGAATACAACATTTTTTTTTTCACAAGAAGAAATAATACTAAGGGAATGAAAAAGGTAGTGGAACATATTTATTTTTTTTTTTTCATTTCGTATCGTGCAAATTTTTTTCACTTCATTCTTAATTTTTTCACTGATCGAAACTTAATTTTATTAAGATATGTACATTCTAACACGCTAAGTATTTTCTAAAAAATATATACAAAAATCTAAACATTTTGTGTTTCTAACAAAGGCTAACAAAATTTTTGATTTTTCTTTAAAGCGAAAAATTTTTTTGGAACTGGTAAAAAAATCTGAGAACAAGAAAATTCAATTTTGTAATATGGAAGGTAATTTTCAAATGTTTTTTTTTCACCTCAAAATTAATTAGTGTTTTTTGATCGAGGAAAGTTGATATTTAATCGTGAAAAAATCTTTTGTCAACTATTTTTTCCATAAAAAGTCGGTTTTTCATATTTATTCAGTTAAAATTGTTTTCCGTGGACTGCGAATAAATGCGTTCCACAAAATTTTTCACGAAAGAAATGTATGCTATCGTGAAGAAAATAACAGCAAATAGTATTACAGCTTCTTTTTTGCACCAAAATAAATTTCCCTTCTCTTACCATTCTCACATATAAAAAATATCACCTGTCAATGAACGTGTAACATATCCCATATTAAGATCACGACATGTGATACTTTTTTAAAGAGGTATGAACAAGATTCTTATCAAAAAAAGCAAAGAATTTCACTTTTCCCTTATTTTGAATTCATGGGCGAAAATTTGAAAGTGAAATACGAAGAAATTGTAAGATATAAAAAAAAATGAAATTTCTTTGTGGTGAAACTTGTATTTTAGGTATTTGAAATGCTGGGCGAAATTTGGTAAAAAAAATATTTCACATAATAACTACTAGCCTCCCTATTCTGAGTTTCACATGAAGAAGATTTCAACTGGAAAAATAAAATTTCCCTTTACCGCTTTTGGGCTGGAATGAAAAATTATTCACGCTCGAAAAATTCGATTTATTCTGGCTTTTCTTCCGTGAAATGAGGTGCAATCGACTACATTTTTCACTTAAATTTCTAAGAAGAAACTTGTATTAAATTTAATATCTACTCATTACGTACTACTTAATTAAATAAAAAAAAATTGAAATGCGTTCCACAATTGATTAGTTTAAATCAACCCGATTGTGAATTCCACGTGAAAAAAACAATCATTGGAAATATTTTTGTTCACTCAAAATTTTAAAAGTCATATTGAAAGAGAGGTAAGCATGATATGATAAGACCCGATATTTGACAAAATAAATTAGGGTCCAAAACAGATTTAAAATAGATAATTATTCTGGTTATTGTGTTGTGTTGGATTGGACCTCTGACAAATATTAAAATTTAAAAAATTGTTTAATAAGACTCCATTTGGCAACTATTTTAGTTGAATAAGGAAAACATTTTTATACGAGGTTAAAATTTCAATTTTTGGGATTGCTTGGGACCTCCAAAATTATCCAAAAAATCACATTATATATTCGTTTAAAGTTTTATGAATCAAAATATGACCCGAATAAGACCCTACATTTTTATGAACTATTAAACTAGAAACAAAATAATTTTGCTGTTACATCTGTAAGGACTTCAAGCACATGCTCGAAATTAGTTTACAAAATAAGATAAGACTCCAAAAATAGTGTAGGTATAAAGAGTTATTAAAAATAAATAATACAACGAAATAAGTCAAATTTTGTAATGCATTCAGGGTCTTAATTCATAAATGCCTAAATGAGAACTCATGCTTGTAAAACTTAATTGAATTTTGAAAATTTATAATAGACCCCAAAATTAGCTTATTCTTTTTTTTTGTCTCGTATTTTGGTACCTTAAGACCCTAAAATTATGATAAAACTTCATGCATTTGTGACTTTTTACTATAAGAATTGTTAAAAAATTAAAAGATCTTTATAAGTATTTATAAATTTTCTTATTTATTTTCATTATTAGAACTTGAGACCCCAAAAATATTTTTACTTTTATAGACTTTTCCATAAAAAAATTTAAATAAGAACCCGAGAAATGATATCAGACCTTAAAACTAAATAATTTTGTATTGTTGTTCATAATTTCGAGAAAATTTAAGACCTTAAAATTAGGCATCATTAGAAATTACATAAATCAATTTTAAGTAATTGTGTGTTGGCAACCCTGCTTGGTTACTTTGTGTGTTTACTCCTTCGCTTAAATAGATTTGATGCAAAATTGACACAAAACATAAGCATAAGGAAGATTCTCGCTTATAAATTTCACTCAAAAGATAGTAGTAAACAAACAAAATGATTGCTGATCAAAATCAAAAAAATTTATATGTTCAAAAGCCCTTTACTACAACTCAAGAGGCATCGCCTTGTAAACACACATATTCATTTCATTCAATAAACCTCTTTTGCCATTTCTTGTCGTCGTCGTCTTTCGGTCGTCATCAGACGCCACCAGGTGGGGAAATACTATATTTACATACTATATAGCCTGATATCTGTGACGCCTCGTGTGACACCTGAGTAGGAAGCCCGCAGCCTCACAAAATAGCACATTCACATTCAGAGCATTCGTTTTGGGCACTATCTGAGACTGACTTGAAATATTTGAGTGTAATTATCATTATTGTTTCTGTGATTGGGCGAACGAGTGGTAGAGACCCCACTCGGACTCGACTCGAAACCTAGGTGTGACTTGTTTGACTTGTGTGATGCAGCACACACAAATTGCACCTTGTATAGGTACAACAAAACCACGTCGGTCGAGGCGACTATCTTGGAATGTATCTTGGAAATAATTTATGAGTATTAATTCGATCGAATTGTGTATATCTTTGGGTGTAAAGTTTGACAACTCATTTGCATTGCATGGTCAGGTCAGTCTTGGTCTCTCGGTTTTTGGCTGGTCTGGAAAGATATACAACAAAGATCATGTTTTGTGTACAAATAACCACACAGCAACAACAATAACTTTGCCATGGGAATTGGTCATCATTCAACACACAAGAATTGAATGGACGAAGAAGCTCCTCGAGGGCACACAAGTGCGCCTCAATTGTGTAGATTTAGTAGAATTGGACATGGTAATGATAAAGCAATGGGGATTGGTTTTGTATTTTGTGCCCGTCGTCGCATACAATGCGGTTGGACAACAGGTAATTTGAGGTGAATGCACATTTTGTTTGTCCTGCGGTAAGTAATCAAGAATAAACACCTCAAATTTACTTATTCCTTGAGGAAGAGTATCTTCGTCGTCATTGGCAATGGAAAGGTCTTTATGGTTAAAAGGATTTGCTGCCTTATTTTTACTATACAAAAGACCGTCCCCAACTCAATAATGCAGCAACATGAGATGCAAGGTATTGAGTTTAGGCTACAAATTCAAAACCCAGTAGCATCCCAGTAAACCTTACCTTAGTTAGTTAAGTTGCATAATGGCAGAGACTCTTGAACATTTTAAGGAAAGGGGTTATATTGACACATTCACAGTGGACAACAACAAGGATAGAATAAATTATTTTGTTTTAGGTCAAAGGGAAGTTCTTGTTGTTGTTATTTACCACTCGAAGGACTCTCAACTCTCTCTTTGTTTTAAATCAACAGAAGGAAGACCAAATTACAATGATGCACTACAACACTAATGCGGCTGTAATATGCTTGAGGTAAAATATTAAATTCACTTAAGAAGTAGGTAGAATCAAAATTATATTTCGACAAGGACTAAGCTAAATTATAATATACATCATAGAAGAAAGTTCATAATTTTCGGTTTATATTGTTTGACATTTTGATGCGTTTATGAATATTTTGCAAAGTTGAATTAAGTCAAAAGGAGCTTAAGAGCTTCAGGTTTCTGGTTTTAGGGGTTTTTGGAGAAAATTTGGTTAAGTGTATGGTTTTTGTCTATTTATAAAAGCTCTTAGGCATAATAACTGCTTATATAGAATATTACTAACCTTATTAAATTTTTCTTACTTATGTATGTCGTCGTTGCGTATAAAAATAATTTTGTGAGTTCCCTCATAACTTCTTAACTAAGTATCATAACTTGACAAATGAAGTATTTTTAGAAACGTCTTTTCTGTTGGTTATAGGCTATAATACGTATCCTTGTATTAGTTTTAATTTTTGTACTTAATTTAATTTAAAAATTTTAAATTAAAAATATAAAATTTTAGTTCGTGGTTTTTGCCGCTTGAGGGCGCTATATTAGAGGAATTCTTTTAGCTCATATAACTACTTTTAACCCTTTGTTGGCACACCTCTTTTTTGTGACGTGATAGGCACACGGGTGCGAATTTGGTTTATACTTTTTCATGTCGCTAGAACTTTTTTCGGTCACAATATTTTATAGAGAATCAAGTATGAAATTGATGTAGAATATTCCGAGGAATTCGAATATTGTCACTTTTTTGTGACCTCTTTTTTGAAAAATCGTAATTTTTTTTATTTTTGTCTTGCCAAATTCGCACCCGTGTGCCGACAGAGGGTTAAATGTGAAATGTCACTTCTTTTTCGCTAGCCCACTCTTAGTTCTAAAATTATAACGGAACTATTTTTTTTTTCACCTCAAAAATCACAAAAAATTGTTTTTTTTTTATTCAGTGTAAAAATTGTTGGTTTTGCACTGTGGTTCGTTTGCCCAACGTTAACCCAAGATAGCCCAACTTTTTTTTTCTTCATTTTACTATTTCTTAAAAAAAAATTTTTTTCGTAGGTATAGAAACCGAAAAAATTATGATTTTTTTTTCCGTTGAAAATAATCGTTAGTTTGTTTGCCTTTGGTAAGCCTAGGATAGCCCAACTTTTATTTTCGCTATTCTTCTATTCGTTTTTATTCATCACACCAAAAAAAAGTACGCATACACCACAGTGACCCTTTTTTAAATTTATAAATAAGAAAAATTGAATCCACTGGTGTTTGCACAGCACCTCAATTTTAAATTATTTAACTTAGAATTTTTACTTGTTTGAATATAGTCCATATAACATTCCTGTTAAGAAGCTTAAGGGGGGAAATCCCTCTGGACGACAGCTTTTTCAATAATTTTTTTTGGAAAACCGAAAGCATTTATTGCAATTTGGAAAAGTATATGATATTATTAACATTAGGTATGAAGCATTGATACAATTTTTTTGAAGTACAAAAAAAAAACAAAATGGCGGCTCTACAGCTCTTTAAAGTTGACGCCTCGACTTTGCGCCGTGCAATGCCCAGGCCCAGAAAATTATTTATAATCAAAAAAGAAATTTTTTTTACAATAAAACATATTTATACGCATTGCATGAACCTAAATTTAGTAAAAAAAAAAGTGTAAAAATAAAAATAAGAGACTAAAAAAAACGAAAAAACACAATATTTTTTTATAAACAAATTATTAAAAAAAATAATTATTGTAAAAATTGTATTGAACTTTTAGGTTCATGCAATGGCCAATAAAGAGTAATTTGCAATTTTTTTCAAGTCGATAGTTTTTGAGTTACGTTGCACGGCGCGGAACAAAACGCGTTTCGAGTAAAAAGCGTTTAAAGTTTTCGTTTTAGGTTCGTGGTTTTCGTGGTAGGTTCGGAAGGCATGGGTTTCGGGACTATCTAGGGGCTTTTGAGGCTTCATTTTAGGCTTAGACCACTGAAAATAGTTTCTTCGGTTGATAAATAAATTTTTAAGGCAAAAAAAATATAATGCAAAAATAAAAATTTCCAGAGGGATTTCCCTCTTAAGTTGATTTGTTTCAACAACATACAACTATTTCTTCAAGTGTAAAAATCTTGATTTCTTTGGTTTGCCATAAAAGCACCTAAAAAAGCTACATGCTTAGAAAATTTATCCAAACATTTTTCAAAAGTAACAACAAATAAAAAGTGGTGTGAACGATTTTTGTTCAGTACCTACACGAATACGTTAGCCCAACCTTAGTTAAGAAATTATGTAAAACAAAAAAACTTTTTTCAAATTACCAACCACTAATCAAAATTTGTTTTTTTTTTCAGAGTAAAATTGTCCTTTTTCCACTTTTTGGCTGCAGGAGAAAACTACTTATATTAATTTTAAGTCGATTTCTATGACAAAACCATCGTTAAATTATTTTAATATTTTGAAAAATTGTTTCAATTTTAATACAAAGATGTTTTATTTAAGTTCATCGAGTTCATACAACCCACTTTTGCCAACAAAATTTCCAAGGACTATTTGTTTATTTTTTTTTTCTACAAAAAGTTGTATAGAAGAAGATGAATGAATGATTTTCTTATTATTCAAATCTGTCAGAGAGGCCAAAGAATAAAAATACACAAAACCAATATTTGAATTTATATGTCATGTGAACTGGAGACTGGGGACTAGGACTAGCACTGGAACCCTCTTGTCAGAGAAAAAAAAAAAAAGTTTGAAGTTCTGTGTCATCTGAGAAAATAACTTGAAGAAATACCAAGAAAATTCTCACTTCACAACCATTTATATGCGGGTGGAAGTTTGCTTAGAAAAAAAAAAAAAAAATGACAACAAAAAATGAAGAAGAAAAATAAGAAAAGTTCAATTCGATGAACCATTCATAACTTATGTATTTGCACTTGGAATTTATTTTCTATATGACTGAACGAACAAATGATAAAAATGTCATGATTTATATCAACTGATATAAAAAAAAAAATATATCGCGCGAGATAGTGTCTTCGTTTCTGTCATCGTTGTTGTCGTTGTGACTCTGTCACTGTCATGTGTCGTGTTGCGAGAAAAATTGAATTCAAAAAATGATTTCTATCTGATTTCCCCTGAAAAAAAGGGTTGTATTTGTTGAGATTTCTTTTTTAACTGAGTGATAGATTAAGAACTGAAGTTTACATTTTAGGTGAAGTAGGAGTGGATTTGAAAATTGCAAATTTGCCCTACTTTTGCAAACCAAATGACCTTAAACTCTTTTCCAAACTAATTTAAATCAAAAATCCTTATTCTCAAAACCTCATTTTGAAAATAAAAAAAAAGTTTCAAATAGACCCTGTGGTCAACTCTTCTCACAGGCCTCCTTCAAATTGAGAGCACACTCATTCAACTGACAATTTTATTCCAAAGTCAATTTAAAGTTTAATTTCCCAGAAGAAGAATCCCCTAACCAGTTTGAAAATGAGCTCTTCAAGTTGTATAACTCAAAGTTAAATCAAGTCAAAGTCCCCTATAAAAATAGTCAACTTGCCTATGGCCAGACAAAATCACAAAAAAACTCGTCATTGATACCAAAGAGCCATGATGATAGAAAAATTCCAATTTTAATCAGAAATTGACTTTAATTGCCTCAGACTTTTCTGCTGTTCCTTGCATGGATTGTTCCCTCTGATATAGTTGACCAAACCCGTATACAATTTATACTCCCATATGGAAGGTAACTACACGCAAAAAGAAGTTGGAAAGTTGGTAGAAACGAAAAAAAAAAAATATATAAAAATAAGTGCAACTCATAAATAATAAGGTCTGCCCAATCAATTAGCTGGCAAACACGAAAAGAATGTCAGCAATTTAATTTTTCCTCATTCGCCTGTCTGTTCAGGCGCGACTGCTGCCGACTACCTTTTCTCCTTTTTTTTCTCCCATTCCTATATTTTTTTTTGTTAATTAAGAAAAAAAAATATATATATAAAATATGTACGTCCGCCGCGCCACACATCTGAAGGAGGAAAAAATTTTCGCAACAAGTTTAACGATCATCTCCCACGAACGACAGCAGAATACAGTGGCGGTAGCGAAGGTAACAACGTCGAATATGTAGTAGAGGTACCTTACCTACTCTACTAACTACTGAGCGGTGCAATGCACCGTGTAATCGAATCGATACGAAACGATTTCGATTGACAGTATAGCGCCCCCAGTTGGACAATAGTGTGTTTGCTTCAATGGACACTCGAACTGGACAATATGCGGGCTCCGTTCAAGCGGACATTGTATAAAGTCAGTCGACGACGGACGAGCGTCGTTGTAGTTGACTGTGTTATATTCTGGTTGCACTGCATTCGCCAGCCGGAGGACATTTGAGGCAGAAAAAATTGAAAAAAAAGAAACATAACATTGCACAGCCGCCTGTCATCGACATTGATAAATCTATGTCCGTTTGTAATACAGTGGTCCAAAAGACGTCTTAATTTAAAAACAAATGAAACAATTTGCTCCCCGATTTAATGAATGAATGACCTAAAATGTATTGGTATAAGATAATACGCCTACTGACACGCTTAATTTTAACAATTTTTTCTTTAAGAAATGTATGAAAAACTAAACTTTATATTTATATTTTTGATATTTGTGACATTATTTATACCAGTTGTGATTGGTATAATAAAGGACTATTTAAGTCAAAATCTTTAAAAACGAATGGTTTTATATTTAACTACGTAATTATAATAAAATTGCAAACAACACTTTCTTTTTTACGAAGAAATTGCGCATTTACATTTTTTTTACTGAATGGTATAAAATGTGTAAAAACTTATTCGCTTTTCCAATACAAGTTTTTGATCAATTTCGATTGTGGATATCGTGACGAACAACTAATTACATAAAATAAATTTTTATATAATTTTTTTAATTCCTTCGAATAGTTTATACCAATCAGCAGAAATTCTTGAATCTTTTTTTTTGTTCCTCGTTAAACCATGATACAATACATTTCATAATTTTGACAAAAAAGTATTGGTCATGTTTTTGATTATACCAAATGTAATTGGTAATTGGTATAATAAAAACCATTTGGAACAAAATTATTTCAATGAACGGTTTGAATTCAATTGTTTTTTTTTTGTCAATTGCATAAAAGATCAAACGACGTTGTCCATTCTCCCTAGCAAAAATAATTTAAATTTCATGCATCCATTGATAGGTATAAACTGGTATAAAGACGTATCAAACAAAATCAAGTAAATTGGGCATTTATTAAAGCTTTCGACCAGTTTATACCAATCAGCAGATAAACTTGAGTGTGGTTTGTTGGTCTAAATATCATTGCAGAAGCTAATCAAAAAATAAAATTATGTATACTTTTGAGAATAAATATCTGTTATTGTAAAATTTTAGCTTATACCAATTGAGACCCTATGTCGCTTTAGGAATCACCCACAGACTTAATAAATCTGAAGACTTGAGTATGTAGTGAGTAAGTAATACAACAGTGCTGTCGTAATCGACGAAATAATTGTGCATTTCTGGTATACACTGATAAGTATAAACGAAACAGAATTATTTTTCTTATCCATTGACTAGTATAAATTGTTCTAAATGAACTTATTTTAGCTTATTTTAATATTAGTGTTGCACTTGTTTGACTTTTAAAATTTTTTTAATTGGGTTTTAGTGATTTACGAACAAATTACACGTTTTTATCTGATTGGTATAAACCAGTCTAACACACATATTGAACGTGTCAATAGTAGTAGTTTCACATTCGTGAATTGTCAGTATACCTATTTCCTTTTTATTTTTTTGTGTTTAGTGAAGAAATTGCAATTCTGTTCTGGGTTCAGTAATTGGTATAAACTGGTCTAATCTACTTATTTAAATAAACATTGAGTTTGTCCTGACACATTTAGTATATTCTTCCACTTTATTCTGTTCTTGGCAAATAGTTTAACTTATTTTTGTATTCACTGATTGGTATAAACTGGTCTAACGCAATTATAGAATATTTCAATTGAAAGCCTTGAACTTATTTCAACTTTGTACCCTTCTAATTGAATGTTTCTGTCATAAACGTAAAAATTGTACTTTCTTTTTGTGTTTATTGATTGGTATAAATTAAATAGAAAATTTCAATTTATACCACCTTCGCAATTATCTTGTCCCACTGTTTTGTCACTTCGTTTAGTAGATCGATGTGTGCAACTGCAAAAGAGTTAACCTGCCACTGCTTGTTGAATACTGAATGGTTCTGTCTTGACCATCAACCAGTACAGTATACACAGCCAGTGTCAGCGCGCAGCCCAAGCTATAGCCATCAAATCCCGAAGGTAAAAATTATTGAGATTTGCCAAGAGGACCGTACGTGATTTCGATTTCATATTCGCAAATTAATTTATGGTAACAACAAAACCGAACGCTAAGGGAAACAATGTGTTCCTCTTCGACATAACCATCATCATCA
Organism: Episyrphus balteatus; assembly: GCF_945859705.1. Lineage (NCBI taxonomy): Eukaryota > Metazoa > Arthropoda > Insecta > Diptera > Syrphidae > Episyrphus > Episyrphus balteatus. The sequence continues at coordinate 140,039,637 of NC_079134.1, forward strand.
TCAACAACATAAAGTCGAGTCCAGTTGAGTCGTCTGCAAAATGCAATCCAATCAGTGCGGAGACTCTGACTTATTCCACAGAAAAAAGAATGATACAAACTTCTGGTTCTGGTTTATATTATGGTCGATGATGATGATGATGATGGTTGGTTAAAAGTGAAATGCCTAATAAGGATCACACAGAGGGAACTTATGCAATTCTTCTTTATTCTAAAGCATGCGAACGAACCGGTTGTGTTAGAGATTTGGATACAAAATAATAATTCCTGGAAGACTTTCCTGTATATCTCTCTGGCATCGATAACAAGAATTCACATACCATTCACCACCACACTCTGTGTGTTTTACTGACCACAACCAACAATGACATCGAAGACGAGTAATGCAACATCGCATAAAAGGACAATGAACGCATCACAGGCTTCTTTTTTTTTTTTTGTCTTCTTTTTAAAGAGAAAAAATGATGACCACGAAGAATCTGCAAAATGGGGTGCTGTTGCGCTGCAGATGTCTCAGAAACACAAAACCGCACATCATCATCATCATTTTTGCTGTCTTCACTCTGAGAAGCAACAGGCGAAACAGGCAGATGACCATGACAAACGCGGCGACACGACCGACCAACGACGCACGTTATTGTGTTGCGGTTATGGATTACCAAAACGAGGAAGGCGGTGTTGTTAAGTGGCTTTTAGTTTGTAGCAAGTTCAAGCGGTTAGTTAGAGGTTTTCTGTTCGATACTGTTTTGACTTACAATCTCACTAGCCAGAAATGAAAAACGAGACTTTTACATACAACACTCGTAATTCACTGAAATAAATTGATTTTTGGAAATTGAAAAAAAAAATCGAAAATAATGACAGGGTTCCATTGTACGCAGTTAATTGGACAATTTTTTGGTTCATTAGAGGTCTTGCAACAAATTTTCAGAATGCTCATTGTTTTCATGACCGACAAACGTTTTTTTGTGATTCAGTTTGAGATAGCTAATAATCGTATTTTGAATGTTTTTTTTTTTTTTTTTTGATAAAAATTGTGGGTCCTTCCAAGAACCCATATCAATTTTTGAGCAAAGTATTAGTATTAAACAATCATTGTCTAAAAAAAAATACTTTCAAAAATGTTTGTTAAAATACAAAATAAGGTCCTAAAAATAAAATAAATAAATAAATAAAGATAAAAAAAAAACTCTGATACCAAATAAAAGCATTTTTGTGACAGTTTTTACATTGGAAAAGGTTTTACGTAGAACATAAATTGTTAAGTGTCGAAAGCACCACTGGGTCCTAAGGTCCGAAAATACATGAAATTCCCAATAATTCTTCTCATTTGGGATATTAAATTATTTAATTGATACATTTGATTCTGATGTCATACGGAGAAACTAGTTTTAACAAGGATTTTAAGGTCCAAAAATAAATACAAATTACTTTAAAATGCATTTAATTACTTTAAACGGTCATTCATTATAACAACAATGAATTTAAACATTTTAAACATTCTTTTAAAGGCCTTCAAATTCTAGAATACACTTAAATGAGCATTTACCTTATTTCAGACTCTTTTACCGCATTTCAGGGTCCAAATTTTTTGGTTCATTTGAGAGGTTTTACAACAAATTTTCAGAATGCTCATTGTTTTCATGACCGACAAAGGTTTTTTTGTGATTAAGTTTGAGAGAGCTATTAATCGTATTTTGAAAGTTTTTTTTTTTTTTTTGATAAAAATTGTGGGTCCTTCCAAGACCTCATATCAATTTTTGAGCAAAGTATTAGTATTAAACAATCATTGTCTAAATATCTAGGGTTTTTCTGGAAAATGCATCTTATTTTATTGTAAAATACTTTCAAAAATGTTTGTTAAAATACAAAATAAGGTCCTAAAAATAAAATAAAAGGAAAAGGTATTACGTAGAACATAAATTTTAAAGTGTCGAAAGCACCACTGGGTCCTAAGGTCCGAAAATACATGAAATTTTCAATAATTCTTCTCATTTGGGATATTATATTATTTAATTGATACATTTGATTCTGATGTCATACGGAGAAACTAGTTTTAACAAGGATTTCAAGGTCCAAAAATAAATACAAATTACTTAAAATGCATTTAATTACTTTAAACGTGCAATCATTATAACAACAATAAATTTAAACATTTTAAACATTCGTTTAAAGGCCTTCAAGTTCTAGAATACACTTAAATGAGCATTTACCTTATTTCAGACTCCTTTACCACATTTCAGGGCCTAATTTTTTGGTTCATTTGAGAGGTCTTACAACAAATTTTCAGAACCTCATTGTTTTCGTGGCAAAATTAACCTTTTTTTTTGGTATATTTCATTTTGAACTGGTTAGAACTTGTTCCGAATAAGAAGATTTCTGTTCATCCTGTGGACAATATTTTGACTGAACCCCAGGACCTTATAGACCATTGTTAAGCAAATTCCTCAAATTACACCCAAAAGCTGTTACAAAAAATTAGTCTATGATCAAAAACAAAGTCGAAAATTTGTGTCTTTGATTATATTTAGGACCTACCCGTACCCAGTTTCTAATAAATTTAAGAATTTTAACCAATTTTATTATATGTATTTTAGCATGTACAATTTGACAAATGAGGTATCATTAGAAGCTTCTTGTTTGTCGCCTTAAAATAGGCATGCTTTTATATGAAGCACATTAAATCACAAACATTGTAGAGCATGTAAATACTGGAAAATACTGGTAATTGAGACCTCAGAGTACCAACAACTAGCTAGGACCTCATCGTTTTTGGACGAAATGAAGGTTTGGTAAAAGACGCAAGCTCAAAGATAATTCTATAGGCTCATGTGTATAGGCTGAGAAAGCTGACAAAATGCTAACGACTTAGAAACCAAACATTTTAAGTAAAAGCTTTTATATTACACTGGTTAACAAATTAAACTTTTTTTTTGTTTCCGAAACAAAAATATACTTTTCTAAAGGTTTTCGGTGTGCTGAACTCGAATCTGAAGTCAAAAAAAATTAATCAGCTCCCGTTTTTGAAATATTACCGTTAGAAAATGCAGTACTTCGGACCTTATTCTTTTATATAAGGAACATTTTTTGAGCATTTTTATTAACGGTTTTTACCACCTTTTTAAATCTGTTTAAATCTTTCCGATATCTTTTTTACTGCCCGAGATATCCTAAGTTGTTTGGTATTTTTATAAATTTTATAACATCATTATCTTCTTTATGATATATGAAGCCAAACCCTCTTACTTCAGTTTGAGATATCTCGGGCAATATAAAAGATATTGAAAAGATTTAAACAGGTGTCGAAAGATGGAAAATAGTTCTTATAGAAACAGTTACTAAATATGCTCAAACAATACCTATACAAAAGAATAAGGTCCGAAGAATTCAAAAAAACGTATTTTTGCATTTTCTAACGGTAATATCTCAAAAACGGGAGCTGATTAGTTGTTTCTGACTTCGGATTCGAGTTCAGCACACCAAAAACCTTCAGAAAAGTATATTTTTGTTTCGGAAACAAAAAAAAAGTTTAATTTTGTTAACCAGTGTAATATAAAAGCTTTTACTTAAAAATATTTTGTTTCGGCAACAAAACCCTTGTAAACCAGTGTTACTTTTTTAAGAATCCTTCACTTACCTAACCTTAAAGAAAAATTTGAATAAATTTCTAAAGGTCGAACCACAATATCAAAACAATGAAAACGAAAGAAGTTACTCAAGTTGAAGAAATGAACACAAAAACTGTCTTTGTTTTAACTTGTCGTTCATTTTTGTGTGCCGCTGCTGCTCCTGCTGCACACAAAAAAACTTTTTCTGTGATATCGCATTTGACAGCCTACAATATACAGGAAGGAAAAACAAGGAAGAACTCTTTCATTGAAGACGTTTCCCTTTTTATTTTGGGGACTCTTGGGATTGACAGTGAGGAGAATGAGGTTTTGCAGGCAAAAGAGAGAGAGATACCAATTCGCAGCTCAAGTGCAATGGCACGTAACATTTCTTCAGAACAGAAATTCTTCCAAAAGAAGAAGTAGGTATTGCTTTTGTCTTTTTTTTTTCTGTGTTGGTCTTGACTTTTTTGTCTCTTGTCTTCAGACTTGTTCTTTTATTTATATTTTGTTCTTTTCTTGAGTTGATTCATTTGGAATGAATTTTTTGACACAATACTTCAACTTTTTTTTTTTTTTTTGAGGAATTTTCTTGTTAAAATTGTTATCGGTTTTGTATACATATTTTCACAGAAAATGAGGTAATTGTAGTGAAGTAGTGTGAATTTGCATAAATGATTCTGGTGTGTTTATCTTCTTTTTCAGCGGTCTTTTTATACAGTGTGACTTGCATAAGAGGAGCTTAATGTGCAGCAATGTGTGTTGAGTGTGTTGCATGCCAAATGGATTGAGATTCCTGTGAATGGGAATTTTTTTAGGATTGAGTTACATTTTTTGTGACAAAAAAAAAAAAAAATTGTCACGCAGAGTTTTTTTTCGTATGTTTCACCTGAGAACAGAAAAATAAAAGGGGTTTGACATGTATTTGCTTTGTATGACGATGGGGATCAAAGTGTCAATTGCCGACAATAATATGGCAACGGACGCGTGCATTTGACACCAATTTTTTTTTTATCTTTTTCTTTTTCAAGGAGTGTCAAATTTATATTTGTGGAGTGCGATACATTAAAATATAACTTATGACCCCTGTCAGGGAGGTTTATGGAATTTGTTGTCGGTTGGATGAATTCACGGAAATACAATATGACGGGATTTTATGGATTTTAAGCTCTTTTACGGGGTTAATTGCATACAAGAAAAAAAGGCTTACACTTTTTGGTGTGTCTTATCTGGATGTCATATATTTGTCATTTGGTTTTGTTAAAAAAAAAGTGATGCCACTTTGTTTTTTTAATGATTTTCTTTATTTTGGTTTTGTGAAAAAGTGATGCCACTTTAAAGTTTTTTTATAATTTCCTTTCTTTTAATTTTGTGAAAAAAGTAATGCCACTTTGAAGAAATAATTCAAAATTGATGCAAAACTTAAGGAAAAATCTTGAAAGTATTTAAATAAATTTTGTGAGCAGTTGATACGAGAACGTAAAAAAATATCAAACAAAAATGATTCGAGACTGATTTAAGTTTAACTTTCACTTGACTACTCTCAATTCTATAGTTTAAAACTCGTTTATATTCGTATTTTTTTAAGGAATTCCACAGTAATATCTTGAAAATTTGGAGAAATTTACAGCGAAAAAAAAATACAAAAAAAAAATTTCGACTATTTAGTAAGAAGTGGCAACACTTGCATGACACATTCCATAGATTTGTTCAAAGTTTATATTATCTTACGCCCAAAACTCAATTTCAAAAGCGCAGTTAAACATTTAAACAACACTTCAAACTGTCAGGAAGTGTAGAGTAGAGTGAGTTCGGGAATGCAATAAAACTGAATTTGTTTTTTGGCCAGCGAAAGGGGTTAAAATTCGCTACTACTTATTGTATACGAAATTCAAGTTGTCTAGCAAACATATGGTTACAATGTGTCCCTGGGGATGCTGGCTAACATCGCATTGCACATTTATAATCCAGTCAAATAAGGGTTTAACCTCGGAATGAATGTTAGTAGAAATTTTTTTTGCTCAATATCTTCCTTTTGCCATTCTATAACATATCTCAAAAGTCTAGAAAAATCTCATGTCCACTTGTCGCGATTTCAAGGCCAAATCGCGAAATGGAGATTTTCAAAATTAGCAAAAATAGGCTATGGTATTATATACATATATGATACATGATTTCAAGGTATTTTTTAATGCTGATTCCAAAAAATCTAAAATCAAGACAATCTGACGTCTCTGGAAAAAGTTATACCTGTTTTTCATCTGTCAACTCATATTATTATAACAGTTGCAAACTTACTGCCGAAAACCCCTAAAAGTTATGGTAGATGAACCAAATTTTGCATGAAGATTTTAGAATCAATCATTATTAAAAATCAAAACAATCCATTACAAAAAATATATATACCTACGAAATAATGGTATTTTTTGATGAAGGGGCAAATTTTAGGATATGCACTAAAGAAGATTCTTGTTCATCTTAGGAATAAGTGCTAATAGGCTAATTTTTTCATTTTAATCTTTGTTTGGATATTCTTTAAGTACCCTCAAAAATCTAAAAAAAATCTCATGTCCGCAAGTCCTAATTTTCTTGGTTTGAAGATAAGGTGCAGATTTTAAAAAATTGAAAAACTACACTTCAGATATTTGTGTCAGATCAACATGAATAAGGTGCATTACTTTTCAGGGATGGTCAGGTTGACTTGTTTGTGAGTTTTGTTGGAATAATTGTTAAAAAATACCTTTAAATCATGTCGCTTATGTTGGTATACATATAAAAATTTAAACTTTTCTTATTATTTTTTTAAAATCTGCAACTTATCTTCAAACCAAGAAAATTAGGACCTGCGGACATTAGATTTTTTTTTGATTTTTGAGGGTAATTAAAGAATATCCAAACAAAGATTAAAATGAAAAAATTAGCTTATTAGCACTTATTCCTAAGATGAACAAGAATCTTCTTTAGTGCATATCCTAAAATTTGCCCCTTCATCAAAAAATACCATTATTTCATAGGTATATATATTTTTTGTAATGGATTGTTTTGATTTTTAATAATGATGGATTCTAAAATCTTCATGCAAAATTTGGTTCGTCTACCATAACTTTTAGGGGTTTTCGGCAGTAAATTTGCAACTGTTATAATAATATGAGTTGACAGATGAAAAACAGGTATAACTTTTTCCAGAGACGTCAGATTGTCTTGATTTTAGATTTTTTGGAATCAGCATTAAAAAATACCTTGAAATCATGTATCATATATGTATATAATACCATAGCCTATTTTTGCTAATTTTGAAAATCTCCATTTCGCGATTTGACCTTGAAATCGCGACAAGCGGACATGAGATTTTTCTAGACTTTTGAGATATATTATAGAATGGCAAAAGGAAGATATTGAGCAAAAAAAATTTCTACTAACATTCATTCCGAGATTTACCCTTTTTTTCTCCTTATTTGACTGTATTATTATATGAAAAGGGTTTAACTTTCAACAAGTTTTCTGTACCACAATTCGTTAATATTGTATTGTGTTATACAAAAGTGTACGTTCCTATCAAGATTAAAAGTTGCAATTCGTCGTCGCATTGTTTTGGGTTTCAAACTTTCAAGTGGTCAACTGGTATATAACACCCTTTTATGTTAATATCCTGTTAATTTACAATATAATACAAAAGCGAGAAAGGGGGTTTGAAATATTACGAAATGTTAATTCTAGAGTTTTTGTATTGTTTTGTGAGGAATGAAAATGGTAATCTAAGAATTTGTCATCTAAATTTGCTAGATAAAACTTATTTTGTAATTTTTTGCATATGTGGGAGAGGAATTTTGTAAAGAATTTTAATTGGATTTGTTTATTGCGTGGTTCGCATCCACAAAGAAAATGGAGAGAATATGAAATTTAAATTGCATTCATTTTTTGGTGACTCATCTATCATAGGATAGTGTTTGCTGGTTGAAATCCCTTGACAATTTTTGGTTTGAAAATTTTTGAGTGAATAACAAAGGACATTCATTACAATTACTTAACAACGAAAGGTTTTGGGTTTGATATGTACATTTCTTGCAGTCCAAAAGGAGACGGTCAGATTTCTGAGTTTGTAATGTGTCGTAAACAGCGGACGAGCAGGACTTTTTCAAACGATATCTTATTTTTTGAATTACTATGAGTAATTTAGAAGTTATAATGGAACAAATAAACATACATAATGTATATAATAGGGTGGGTCGAAAATATTGAAATTAATTTTTTTGATTTTGTACTCCGAAAAATCGATTGCTAGACACATCTAAAATATACACACCAAATATGAACTCTTGATATTAATGGGAAGGTCCTCCGCTTCGCAATTTTCCATTTTTACACCAAGCTTCCAGAGATCAGAAATAAATCTCAACCTTTTGAAAGGTTCCTAAATAACTCTTATTTGTCGCCATTTTCAATAAAGGTCATAAAATAACCTTTATTTTTAAAAAAGAAAAATTTCGGTCAAGGTCTGAGAGAAACCTTTATTTTGTATTTTTGTATGTTTCGGTCAACCAGTGAGATTTATCGATGAGAGAAAAAAATAAATCTCATCTGCAAATGTATCAATTCTTATAGACAGGGGAGTGGTGCCGTATGAAAGCTTATATTCTCAGCTACCCGATAGTGGTATGATCGGGTTTTTGGATTTTTTTCAAAATTCCGAGAAAATCGCGTTTGAAAGTTGGGGTAATTTTTTTTTCGAAAAATTCCCGAATCTTTGATCGCTCCTGGAAGCTAAACCACTTGAGAGCAATTTTTGGGAGTGATGCCAAATGATAGCTTGTGTCATGGGCCTATGCTTTGCACATTGTCAGATTTAAAAAAAATCATGTTCCATGTTAAACCGCCACATCATGCCTATTTTTTCAGAATCGGGCTTAACTTTTTTTTTTACATTTAAGTTCTCCCGGTTTGAGAACGCGTGCACCTACAGGGACGGGAGTGGTACCCAAATGTAGGTTAGAGTCCCCGCTACCTTTTTTTTTTCTTTTTTTTTCATAGTTCAGAGATATAGCCGTTTGAAGTTGGGCGGGCGAAAACGCTTCTGGAAGCTGAACGCTTTGACCTAGATATTAGAACATCGGTCTCCTGAAATATTGGAAATTGCATTGGTTGTACTTGTCGCCCCAGCGACTCAAATCACAGTGGAAAACTCATTTTCATCTTTAGATTTTACTTTAAACGAAAAGAGATATAATCTTGGGTCTAAATAACTTTGAGAGTCTATTTAGTTCATACATTATTTAATACATAAACTTAGAAAAAACATCCTTTTCATATTTATTTTTGCAATATAAAGACATTCTTGACATATTCGACATTTTCCTTTGATTTGACCATTTTTGATTTATTTTCAGCGAAAACGGTTAAAGGTTGACCTTTTCCATTTATTTTTTTTTTTGGAAAAATCTCAACCTTTTACCTTTATTTTTTATTTTTAAAAATAAATCTCAAACCTTAACCGAAACGTATTTCAAGCAATATGGTAACTCTCAGAGAGAAACCAATTGAAAATAAAGGTTGACTGTTATTTCTGATCTCTGCAAGCTTCTACTAAAAAAAATCATTTTTTTTTAAATTGACTTTTTATCAAATTTCTTTACATATTCTTGTAGGAAATTGAACGCTCTACAAAAAAGGCCTTAGGTATACCTACACTTTTTTGTTTATCTAACCGTTTAATAGATATTTGAGGTCCAAAAATCGAGAAAATCTTTAAAAATTGTTTGGAGACATTACAATGGTAGAGAATGAGAAAAAAGTGGGTACCTGCCATAGAACCGTTTTTTTTTTTAAATCCGATTTTCTCCGAAACTACTTGTTCGATTTCAACGAAATTTTTTGTAGAAGAGCATTTATATAATTTTAATATAAGCCAAAAATAATATTTAAGAAAAAAAAAATTTGAAATTTGAATTTTTCTGAAATTTTAATTTTAGATGTGGATTTAATTTGCTTCAAAATGGCATCCAAATTATATTTAAATTTTTTTTTTCAAAAAATGATTTATAAAAAAATACTTTTTTTTTAAAAACGACTAATGATTTTGAATTTTTTTTCTAAAAAAGCTTCTTAGTAAAAGAAATGAAATTGTATACTTGTTTTGGGGCTCAATTTTTTTTCCTTTGAAAAAACGATTTTTAAGTTTTTTTTTTTAAATAAATTTTCTAAGTTTTTATATAAATACCTACTCTTAAAAATTTTAGCAACTTGAACCCTTAAAGCAAGTTCATGGGACCCAGTCGTGGATTTTATTGTAAATAACTTAAGTGTAGTGTTTACAAAAAACTCATGTTATATCGTCGTTACCATGCTTTTCATGAATTTATGAAGATTTTATAAATGTAGATACCTGTGCGTTATTAAATGAAGAGTCATTTCGCTTTGTACATACCTGAAAAGAGAGAAAATGAAACTTGTTATTATTTTTTTATTTTTCTAAACATAAAAAAAAAAAAAAAATAAAAGAAAAGAAAAGAAAACAAATTACAACATTTAATGTTAGCTCAGGGAAATTAGTCAAAATATGGGCATGAAATCGCATTTTTCGCGGGACAAAATTTTTTTCATGGAATGTGTTCGTGTGGTTGCCCTTATCATAAAAGTCAATTTGTTGGGAAAATTGGAGGTTGGGAACAGCCGCCATCTTGGAAAAGAGATTGGTATCGTTTTTATTGAATAGCTCCATTGTTATTCATTTTAACAAAAAATGACAAAGGTAAGACTTATCAACAATAAAATTATCTAAAAAATGATATACAAAACAATTCTGTGAGTTGATTAAATAAAATTTTACAGTTGGTCAAAGTGCGGGTTTGTTTCGCAAGGTTGGGACAAAATGAGATTTGTTCATATATCTGACGAACTTTTGATTTGTTTGGATAATTCTTTAAGAATGAATTATAGTACTTATAATTACCTATAAAATGAGCCCACAATCGTTATTGTAACCATCGTATTGTAGAAGTAATCCAACTCCGAAACCCTCCATGTACTAGTCAAAAGTGAGAAAAAAGCTAGTTTTTTGCTAGTAGGCCGAGAAAATTTTGGGAGTAGAGGTTTAACCAAAATACAAGTACCCAGTTATGCAGCCAAACGCGTGTTAATGTCGATTTCAAAGGTCTGATAACTCTAATTTTGTGTTTTATACGGTTTGTGGGGGGTTAAATAACCTAAGTTTTCCAACTAACGTGAATGGGCTAAGTTTATACTATTTGAAATTATAAATATACAAGCTGATGCTCTTTTATTTTTGCTAAATCTGGACACCTCAATCTTTGCTATGAGGTTAATAGAACTCACGATATAAGCTTTTTTAACTAACCATATCAGGCTTTTCAATTCAAATAAACAAACAAAAATCGAAACAAAAAAGCCTCTAAAACATAATCGTATAAACGGCTTATATCTTGAGTTCTATTGGTCACATCCTCAAGATTGGGGTGTCTAGATTTAGGAAAAATAAAAGAGCATCAGCTTGTACATTTATAATTTCAAATAGTATAAATTTAGCCCATTCACGTTAATTGGAAAACTTACGTTATTTAACCCCCCAAAAACCGTATAAAACACAAAATTAGAGTTATCAGACCTTTGAAATCGACATTAACACGCGTTTGGCTGCATAACTGCGTACTTGTATTTTGGTTAAACCTCTACTCCCAAAATTTTCTCGGCCTACTAGCAAAAAACTAGCTTTTTTCTCACTTTTGACTAGTACATGGAGAGTTTCGGAGTTGGATTACTTCTACAATACGATGGTTACAATAACGATTGTGGGCTCATTTTATAGGTAATTATAAGTACTATAATTCATTCTTAAAGAATTATCCAAACAAATCAAAAGTTCGTCAGATATATGAACAAATGTCATTTTGTCCCAACCTTGCAAAACAAACCCGCACTTTGACCAACTGTAAAATTTTATTTAATCAACTCACGGAATTGTTTTGTATATCATTTTTTAGATAATTTTATTGTTGATAAGTCTTACCTTTGTCATTTTTTGTTAAAATGAATAACAATGGAGCTATTCAATAAAAACGATACCAATCTCTTTTCCAAGATGGCGGCTGTTCCCAACCTCCAATTTTCCCAACAAATTGACTTTTATGATAAGGGCAACCACACGAACACATTCCATGAAAAAAATTTTGTCCCGCGAAAAATGCGATTTAAATTACTAATTTCCCTGGGCTATGTCACAAGTTAAAGTTCCCAAAAGAAAAACTTCCTTATAAACTATCTTAACATAAACGAAGCATAAATAAATCCTTATAAATACAATATAAAGGACCTCAAACAGAAAATAAAGAAAAGAAACAGTCGTTATTTGTAAATAAATCTGAACTTCTTTCTTCAACTATTCTATTCATTCACTTTTATATATACAATTCAACAAATGCGCTGAATTATTGGAATTAATTTAGATACAAAAGAAATAAAAAGAAAAAGAAGAAAAAAAAGATATCTAATATCAATAATCCCGAATGCAATTTGAAAGGACGAATTACATTTTACTAATAAATGTTTATCTCCACTTTGAAGAATAATTTTTTTCATCTTCGTCTTCATTTTGTATTTTCTTGTGTTCCGTCTGCCTTTCACACAAATAATGTCCTTTTGTTGGTTGTTTGGAATGGGGATTTTGGTAGAGTGAGAGGGATTGGGGTAAATTTTTATTACAGACACAAACCATTGGGTGTCGAGACAGTCTGTCAAGAAATTGTATAATAAAAATGGATGAAGAACACACATTTTATATATATATGGGGATATATATGTACTTTATCCTCCTCCCACCCCCCTTTAAAAAGGAAACCATAGAAATCACTAGGAACAGAATATCCTCCGGGGCTTACTTACTTACACTTATCGGCATTTGTTAAATTACAATTTCATTCTCACAGAGTCTCGAAGCTATATGACGGAAAAGAAGACAACGAAGACGTTGAAAAAAAAACCCCAAGTTCTTCTTTCTATAAGACGAAGGACTAAAAGCAAGGATCCCCCATATATATACCCCCAAGTAGAATATAGAAAAAAAATGCTCTTTTCCTTTCCAGTTAAGTTAAGGTGGAGCAAATTTCATTTGCGATGATGCATAAATAAGACGTTGGAAATGAGACAGAATGAACAGGAAAAAAAAAACCTAAGAAAAAGGACTCCGATTCTCGACAGGACTTTAGATGGGGTTTTGCTTAATTATTCTATATACACAAACTACGAGTATAAAGATACACTTTAAGTAAGTGAGGAAGAAGCGCGTCGGTCGTAGCCGGACAGCAAACATTTTTAAGGTGTTTTCTTTTTAATACTTTAGCCTTTAGTGCAAACAAGAAAAAAATAAAGAAAATTCTTTGAAAAAAAAATTTCATTTAAGGGTAATGGCGGAAGGTCTGCTAGCGTTTTTTTTTTGTTCTTCTCTTCTTGGCTGTTATTTTTTTTATTTTTAGACTTTGACTATAAGTCTTGAATTCGAAAAGACATTGTTTTGAATAACAAATTAAGATAGGGTGCTATAAGTAATTGGATAATAGAAGAATTGGAAAAATAAAATCCCAATGTTCAAAGAAGGCCAGAGGTTATAGAAAGTTCAGAAGTTGTAATCTATTATATCGAAAAAATAGATAGGATAGACTTACTTTAAGGAAGACTTTTTGAAGTAAGATCAAAGTAAATAAATCTATAATTTAAAATAAAGAATAGAAGAAACTTAGTTCGACAGTTAGTAAAGGTGTTTATGAACTTGCAGATACGATAAATCATTCTCAATGATAACACTGGTCTGCAAAATGTATCTTTTTTTTCTCCTTTAAATAATTTTTTGAAATTATGAAAGATCTCAACTGCCGTTGTATTTAAAAAAAATGTCAAATATGTAAAGAAAACTATAATAAAATACATTAAAACAAATTAATACGTGTTTTGTAATTTTATATATTATTTTTCTATTTAGAAATATCTTATCGGTGATAAAAACCATTCGATACACTGCCTTCTAAAGCTTCACATTTCTGTCTCCTAGGAAAAAAAAAAGTATACTTTTATTATCGTTTTTGATGTGCTGAGTTCGAATCCGAAGTCAAAAAAAAAATCTAACAGGTCAGGATTTTGAGATATAGGTACGCATTAGATAATCACAAAATCCAGTTTTTATTTAGAAAATCTCAAAAAAAAACTATACTAGGTATATCTAAAAAACGGGAGCTGATGGAATTTTTTTGAATTCGAATTCAAAATCAGCATACTAAAAATCTATTAGAAAAGTACCTATACATTTGTTCTTGAAAGGAAGAAATATGAATTTTTAATGATCAGTTTCTTTATGGTAAGATATGCCAAACCCACTTAACTTACTTAAATCAAGATATCTGGGATAAGAAAAGAGATATTGAAAAGATTGAAACTGAATTTGGAAGAAAAACATAAGTGCCTTCATAAATCGTGACAACTTTAGTTGAAAAAGTTTACATTACGCCAAAATATTGCTTCAAAAACAGCAAAAAAAATTTATTTTTGAGATTTTCTAACGGGAATATCTAAAAAATGTGACGTGCTAGGAAAATTCTGACTTCTGATTCGGAATCAAAATACAAAAATCCTTTAGAAAAGTATAGTTTTATTAAAAGGAAGATTTCCTTGCAGACCAGTTATATTTGTATAGATGGATTTCATATTAAACAAAATACACACACTTGTGGTAGCATATGCAAACGATTACCCATAATGGGCAAAAATCAGGAATTATTGAATAATTTTATACTTTGCATCATAAAGTTCACACCCACTTACATATATCAAGAAATTTCAAAGAAAAAATTTATCTGTTTGTCTAGAACAAAATTGCTAAAAAAAAATGATAAAACAGCTCTAAAGAAGTTACAATTAAGGACAATGCACGGAAACGACAAAATCGACGTATAAATGTTTTGTTCATATTTCTTCTTAGGTACATAAAAATAAAATTTACTAAAATTTTTAAAATGAGTAAAAAAGGCAATTGACATGTTTTCTAAATTGAAAAACAAGTTAAAACCACTTAAAACTGGTCCAAATTTGAATGTGATGGAATATTTTATAACACAATTTTTTCTTAAACTAAAGTTTTACGCGAAAGCATTGCCCAAGAATGCGTAGTATTTGCAACAAGGTGGGCCATATTAGACCTATTATTGTTTTCAAAATTGTATTATGAAATTCCTTAGAGCTATGTTTTTAACTTTTGGGGTTGGGGTCAAAATTCTGCCGGGGTCAAAATTCTGCTTTACAAAATTTTGCTTTCAAAATTCTGCTCTTCAAAATTCTGCTTTTCATAATTCTGCTTTTCAAAATTCTGCAAAAAATTAAAAAAGGGTTTATAAAATGTTAAAAAGTGCGCGCTTTTTAATATTTTCCAAACCCTTTTTTAATTTATTGCAGAATTCTGTAAAATCATCTCTTTGAAAATTTGTCATTTTTTAAATGCCTATTAATTTTTTTTTTAGGTACTAAATGAATAAATTTGAAAATATTAAGAAAAGGTTTTTTAAATATAAAAAATATCCGAAAATAATTAAAAATTAATTAATTTATCAAATAAAGATGAATATTCAAAAATTTGAATAAGAAAAGGAATATTTTGTATCAAACAACATCGGTTCCAATTAGTTTACAGATTTTATTTGAAAGAAAGTCAGTATATGGAATTCAAAAAGTATTTGCGACACTTAAATAAAAAAAATTAGGAAAGTACCAATGTTGAATTACATTAATGAGGTGTATTTTTCTTTAGTCAGCGCATATGCTATAAAAAAAAAAAAACAGAATTGGCAGAATTTTTTTGTTCAAGTATAATGCTGGCAGAATTTTGAAAAGCAGAATTTTAAAAAGCAGAATTTTGAAAAACAGAATAGAAAAAAGGAGAATTTTCGCTAAAAAAACAGAATTTTGAAGCCAGAATTTTGACCCGATCCCTAACTTTTGTAATGCTTGATATTTTTTGAATAAATGTTAAAGGTGGGCCATATTTAACATACTTACTCTATTTGCTTAGATTTTAGGCATACAAAATAGTGAACACTTACTAAAGGGCTCTTATAGTTCGTACTACTCATCTTAACAATTAAAAAATGATTTAAGGACCTTTTATTAAGTAGGTACTTCATTATAAGAAAACGTGAGGCTTAAAAATTACCTAACTAATAAAACAAAATTAAATTTATATCACCTTTTTAATGAAATTCACTGCCACTTATAATATATAAAATCTGTTTTTTTTTTCTTTTTTTTTTTTTCAATTTTCAATAAAACTTTTTTAACACCTTGAAAATCAGTAAATCTCTTCCAGAGCCTTAGAGAAAAATAAATTGAAGAAAAACATAATTTCCACACCAAAAAAAAACTTTATTTCCCAAAATAAACTTTTCCAAACCCAATTCCAAGCATCTCTTCGAGAGTTTTCTTAAAAAAGTTTATAAGTGAACTTAACTGTTCTCCTAATTAAATAACTTTCAAGTGTAAAGAATTAACAACAACTCTCAAAAATATTTTTTAATGCAAATCCTTTTCGTTTGTATTCAATTAATAAAGGAACACTTTACACAAGTTTTGGTATAAGCTGTGTTAGCATATCCACTTGGTTGGTGTCTTGAAAAACTTTTTTTTGATTTTAATAAACTACAAGAAGTTTTCTTCTATATCTTTCTTTTTTCTTCTAAATTGGCAACCAAAATCCATCAGGAAAACTTTTGTTGAAACAAAAAAAAAAGTTTATAAATCTGAATCTGAACGACGACACTTCAACAAAAACAAAAAAAAAAAAAAGAAAGCAAAAAAGCCTAATAGTTTTCTCATTTCATCGAAATACCATCAAAAACCAAAAAGAAGATTCCATCACGAGTGCGAGTACTCGTAAATAATCGAGTACGTGATGCTCTTGTTTTCCATTCGCATCGCTGATTCTCTATGGAAAATGGATTTTTCTTTCCATTTAAGACAGAAAAAATCTTGGCAAGACAAAACTTCTTTCTATATACGCACTTTCCCCCAGCTCCACCCCCTTTCTGATTTGGATGACTTTATTCTGAGATGATGGTTATTTTTTGTCTTTCTTTATTTTTTTGGGTCTTTATGGAGCATTATATCTGGCCAAGACGGATGGTGTATCTGATAGTTATTTACTCCTCTTAAATAAGTGAAATTTATGTCACTTAATTAATTTGCCTTTCATCGTTTCAAAAACACACTGGGCCCACCCGGATCGGCTCTCTTGGTTGGCTGATGAGTGGTGTTATACTGATGGTGATGGTTCGACGGCTGATATAGCTCTACTCTGGCATTGTGGGTTTTTTTTGTTTTGTTTTTAACGTCTCTCTGGCACAAAGTCAAACAATATTGTCGCGTCTGTGTTGTTTCAAAGCATGCGAAAAGTCTGTACAAAAAAAAATATATGATGTACATTTCTACAAGGCTAAAATAATAATGACTTTTTGACAATTTTTTTTTTGCTGTTGGTTGGTGTTTGCATAGCCCACCCAGTATGGTTCTGTATAGGATAACAGAGAACAGCCCTTATGGAGTGTAATGAAGTGTTACCAACTGTACTCATTCTTTTGACCATATTTAATTGACAAATTAAAAAAAAAATAAAGGCACTTAGAAAACAAAAATAATTTGCTCCACTTTTATTTCACATTGATATAATTCACATTGTGTTTAACAGAAATAAAATGCACGACTGGGTCGGACGAACTTGCTCTTAGAGTTAAAGTTGCTTAAATTTTTAAGACTTTTTATATAGAAATTTGGAAAAAAAAAAATAAAATTCGTTTTTTAAAAAAAATAAAATAAAATCTAAAATTAAATTGGCCTCCAAAACAAGTATGCAGTTTTGATTGATATATTAACATGCATTTTTAGAAAAAAAATTTCAAAATCGTTAGAGCCGTTTTTAAAAAAACTAATTTTTTATAAATAATTTTTTGGAAAAAAAGTTTTAAAATAAAATTGGTATGCCATTTTGTAGAATCTACTAATCAACATTTAAAAACAAAATTTCAAAAAAATTCAATGTCCTGTTTTCGAAAATTTGATTTTTCAAAAAAAATTTTTTTTTTTAAATCCAAAAATTATTTTTTTGGAAATTTTATTTTTAGTTTATATTTAATTTATATAAATGCTTCTTTACAAAAAGATTCGTTGAAATCGAGTAAGCAGTTTCGGAGATAATCGGATTTGAAATAAACCGTTCTATGGCAGGTACCGTTAATAATGATTTTCAAAAAAAAATTTTTCATTGAAAGATAGACCTTAGCTTAAAACTAACATTTGAATTTTTTAAACAAAATCGTTAGAGCCGTTTTCGAGATATTTCAATTTTACTTAAATCGGTATATGACAAGTACCCTTATTTTTGGTTCAAAAAAATTTATTCCAAAAACCCCTCTGGAGAGTCGCCAAATAACGCTACATACCAAGTTTGACATTAATCGGTCCATCCGTTTAGGCTGTAGCTCATTATACAGACAGACAGACTGACAGACAGACAGACGGACTTCCGGGACCCACTTTTTTGGCATTGTCTACCATCGTAATGTCATGGAAAAATGTTTTCTCAACTTTTTTTTTGTACGAATGCATAACTTGATATATAGTACCTACTATATCGCAAGTAAAAATGACTAAATAGAAGTAAAATTTTGGAAAAGGCTTGCAAATATTTTACAAGGAAATACTAGCTGACCCGGTAGATTTTGTCCAGCTACTCTTTGATAAATGGCTAAATGATATTGATTTCAAACCTTTATTTATCTCCATTGCACAACGTCACCTATTATGAATATTCAAATATAGCGAATTTTTAGGACCCATCGAATCTTCACTTTTTTGTCTCTTGAGACATTGTGAATGAACTACCATAGATCGATTGAGTGTTTCAAATGGGTGATTTGTTCCTTTCCATGGTATAATTTTAAGCAAAGTGACTTAAAATTTAGCAATTTTTATCTGACTTCGGTTAAAAGAAAGGTTACACATTTCATCTGTTACACAGTTCATCTATTCCATCTTAACTTTTAAACTACTTAAAGCAATTTGACGAATGAGGTATCGTTGAACGCGCCTTGCTTGTCAGCTTGTTATATGGTGTGCAACCACTAGAGGCAAGAGCATAAATAAATGTACAGGGGGTTTGAAAATATTAAATCACGCAACTATAACATAAATAATATAAAAAGTCAGTTTAAAACTTAATCGCGACTATGGTTTAAAACCTTCAATTTAAAATTGATTTACACTTGCATCATTACTACAAGTATGAAAAAGACGTACCTAAAAACCATCTTGTCTTGAAAAAACAATATTTAGATCTTTTTTAGCTTATAGAGGGCATTCTAATAAATCCTTTTTAGTCACTTAGAGGTTTTGCTTTAACTTTTAACCCTATACCTTGTGAGCTCCGTGAAGCCAGAACTGCGACCACAAAATTTTTAAACCAAACTTGTCTAATTCGTCTCTCCACCGTTAATATTATTAATAAAACAAATTTTAAACTGAAAAATTCAAAGTCCCATAAAATGCCCAAAAAAAATTTGTATACAAAAATGTTTACAAAAATTTTAGCACTTTCATTACTAGAAAGAAATTAGTTTTCCTATTTTTCAATTTTCTCAAAAATTAGAATAGTGGAGTAACTAAAGCTCAAAAATTGGCAATATTAGGGAGCCCGGGCGAACAGCTTAGATTTTGATGATCTTTTTTTTCAAACGTCGGTAATTAAAAATACTTTAAAGTCTATAGATTAAAAATTGCCGGTGTTGCCGTGTTGATTTTTTAAATTTTATTGAAGATTTTTGTGAGCAAAAAAATTTTTTTTTTAAAAATTTTTCTTAAATTTCATAAATTAATTGATGCCAAAAGATTGTCTAGGAAATTCAAGGAAAAAAAATACATGGGAGTGAGGGACAATCTTTCTTCGTTCAAGCGATAGATGCAATTTTCTTATTAATTGACTTCAAACACAAAAAAAATATTTGAACACAACGGCAACACCTACAATATTTAAATGTACATTTTTAAAAAGCTAGAAGCTTAGTCATATTTGTAAAATTAAAATTAAGTTAATTGAATTAAGGGCTTTTAAAAGAATGGTAACTCAACTTAGATTTTGAAAAAAAAAAAAATTATTGAAAAAATTTTAACATGTGGTTTTTAAAACTTTTTCGTAATATAAAATGCATTTTTTTTTTAATTTTTTTTGGCCACATTTATTATGATTTGAAATTATAAAAGGAAGTGTCAATATGTATTACGGTTTATGAAAAAAATTAAAAAGTATTTCATTTTCGAAGAACTTTTTTGAATAGAAGTTTTGGAAAAAAATTTAACTTATTTTTTTTTTTTAAGTTCAACATCTAAACATAAAATTATTTTTTATTAATTTAATAACCCTTACTGTTGAAAGCTAAATAGCAAAAATTTTAAGTTCTTATTTACCAAAGTCTTTGAGAAAATCAATTATTTTTATCAAAAAAACCCATTGAAATTGAAGTAATTTTTAATTTGTTTTTTAAACTGTAATATATATTACCTTTTCCCCTTCGGAATTCAACTGATAATATTTATGGCCAATTTTTTTTAAAAGATAAATTCATATTTTATTAGAAAAAGTTTGGAAAAAAGTCATTTAAAATTTTTTTTTTTTTTTTACATTTTTTTTAAATTCCGAGTTTGAGGACCATTTTTTCAAAAACTCTTCATTAAATTTAGTGGATTTATATTTAAGAGATAAGAATGAGCTTCTGGCTTTTTAAAAATGTATTTTAAAATATTGTAGGTGTTGCCGTTGTTTTCAAAATATTTTTTTTGTGTTTGAAGTCAGATTGTGAGAAAATTGCATTTATCGCTTAAACGATGGAAGATTGCCCCTTACTCCTTTTTACTTTTTTTACTTAAATTACCTAGAGAATGTTTTGCTGTCATTTGTTTTATGAAATTTAAGCAAAAAAAAAAATGGTTTTGTTCAAAAAAAATTTAATTTTAATTTTAAAAAACAATACGGCAACATCGGCAATTTTTAATCTATAGACTTTAAAGTATTTTTAATTACCTACGTTTGAAAAAAAAAATCGTCAAAATCAGAGCTGTTCGGCCGGGTTCCCTAATAATTTGCTTTAGTTACTCTACTAGAAGGCATACAAACAAATTATTGTTTTCAGTATTTGATAAGGAATTTATTGAGGCAATTTATTTCATCGATTTATTTCGTATTGAAATCCAGTCTTGACAAAAATAGTATTCAATGTATTTTTTTAAAACTTATTTTTCTCAAATGATAGAAATAACCTGATTTAAAAATTCAAATTAAGTGTAAAACTCCAGCTTTTGAAAAAAAGTGTCATTAATAACTGTAAGTGTTGTCGTTGTTTTTTAACAATTTTTTTTATGATTTAAAGTAATTTTTTTTTAGAAAACTGCCCCTCCCGCCTAAAAAGGGGGGAACTTAAACCTCTCCTCCCATAACAAAAAATGATTGTATTAACCACTTCTACAAGAAACCGTTATCAATTCTGGGCGCCTAATTTTTTACGAAAAATAAAAACACGTTTACGGGGATATCTCGATAGAAAAATCTAATCTGATTTTGATAAAAAGGGATTATTATTGCTGAAACCTTTTGGGAGCAAAGCCTCGTTTTTTAGTTTTTGTCGTCATTTTAGGTCAACCTAAAACTTGTTCAGAAAAACAGATATTGAAATGTTTCACTAATAAATATTGATGGTTAACTGCACCAGTGGTTTTTTTTTATTTCCGACAGACTTTAGGTACATTCGTTGATTTATATTTCCACTGAAATACCTTACCCGAAGCTAATTTTTTTATTCCCTTGAGGGTCATTGTTTAAGTAGGTAATCTAAATCTCATTTAAAACGGTCATTCTCATAAAAGAATTGAATGAAACTGTCCAATGGGGGGGAAGTTCCTTCACCGTTAAATTAGATTTGAAAAAAGAACTAATTTTAACGAAACAGAAGGTAACTGGACCGTTTGATAAATTTTAATTACAATTTGATTGAAATTTAAAAAAAAACATTTCCACATAAGTTGGCAACAGTTTCTGTTAAATAAACACGTCCTGGTAGTTGTTTCCTCTCATGGGTCCTATATATGCAAAACAGGAAACAATTTGCACAGTTGTTTTTGTTGTTGTTCTTGTAGTCATTTTTACCTTATTTTTTTTTCTTGCGTGAAAAATATTTTGTTCAGAAATGAAATAAAAAAAAAAACTCCTTTTACCGACCAACAAAAGGCATTTGAACATGAATTTCATCATTGTACCTGTGTGATGTTTCTCTGTTATTTCAACTTTTGAACTCGAATATACAAAAAAAAGAAACAAAAAATTCCAGCTGATTGTTTGTTTGTTGATAAAATTCCACATTTTTCTGGCTGAGTTCCTATATACTCCAGGGCCTCTTTTTGAACCTGTTTTTCCATATTACCTTGCTACTGCTGATGGATGAAATTGTTATGATTTAATTTTTGGTTACTGGGAGATGAGGTTAACATTGTTTCGATACACTGAATCCCCACGTGCCTTCTCGAGTACCCAATTAGTACCTCAATCCAGTGGCAGAGTTCATAGTATTCAAGTAATTTTTCCAAAAGTCAACTTCAAAAAAGTTGGACTTTTCCACCCAAAAAAAAAAAAATTCAAAAATATGAGAAGCAAACTAATTTTTGTTGGGTTTTTTTCGTTTTTGGGGGAATTTCGGGGGTCTTTGTCATTTTTGAGTTGAATTTTATACAAAACAATGCAATCGTCGTTGACTTGACATCCACTCTTCGACTTTTAGAAACAGGGAAGCTATGTTCTACCTTTAGCCGAAAAAAACCCTTTAGGGTATTTAAACATTTGGCCCATTTGCATTCCTGGCTGCTGCTGCTGTTGCTACTTGCCACCCTAAATGTGTGTCTATGAGGGTTGGGGGCTTATCTTAGAGATTGCAGTCATACAAATTCTAAGCGCCTGACGATGATGATGATGACGACTTGAACAACGAAACGACGACGACGACTTTAGCTCGTGTTGCCTTTCGGCAATAATTTCACTTCGTACTATAGCACTCGGATAGCGTTCGTCGTTGTTGCTGCTGAATGCCCTTTGGGCTTGTTTGCACAGATGCCTTTGTTTCCATTATGAATACAGCAGGAGTGTAGAGTTATAGGCAGAGAGGGTATCGAAGGGGGGGAAACATGAGGGCAGCTTGGGAAGTGTGAGTGCGCTTTAGAGTGGCGCACAAAATGTTGTATGGAATGGATGTTGGATGGATGTTTATCTCTGAGAGAACAGCTGCTCTTATATAGTATTGATTGTGGTAAAGTTTTATTTTTCGTTTTTTTGCATACAATTTTTTTTGATTTTTTTTTGTATGTCAGTCAGTTTTTGATTCGTTTGGAGATTGGTAAAACCAGGTGTGGAAATCGACAGTTTTGTCCGAAATGACGACGACGATGTGCAACGAAAATGAAATAAATCCATGGGTATTTTGGAAGCCATTAAAGGTTGAAAGGTTCAATTTTTGTTTTGTTTTTTCTTTTGAAATTATCACTGAATCAGGAGGACTCAGGATTTTTTTTTTTTTAATCATTTTGTGTGTTACAAGCTGTCAGCTGCGAAGCGGAATTTATTGTCGAATAAATTGCTATGGTGCTTCCTTATTTTTTTTTTTTTTTTTGATGGGTCCAATTTAAAGAGGATATTTTTTATCTGAATTGGTGATATTACAGAAGATTACATGAAAAATATTTAAATTGTGAATTGTTAATAAAGATTGAAATGTGTTTGCTTTTGGAAATTTGATTTGTTGTTGAAAATTAATGAAAATGTGATTTTAATTATAAAATTCAGGAATTTTTTTCAACGATTTTTATTTAAAGAGTTTTTTATACAATTTGGCTACAAATAAAATTTAAAGTATTAAGAAAAGTTGAAAAACTTATTTCGTTGTTATAGAAAAATGTTGCCATATACTTGTACAAAGTATTACGGAATAAGATAAGAGAAATTGAAGGGAACAAAACTTAAGGAAAAAAATTGTTCTATTTGCAAGTTTGATATACATTTAGCGATGGTAAGAAAACAATAAAATGCACGACTGGTTCGCACGTATACTTGCTCTTGGAATTCAAATTGCTAAAATTTTTAAATACATTTTTTTTTGTACAAATTTGGAAATTTGGTAAAAAAACATAAAATTCGTTCTTGAAATAAAAAAAATAAACAACTCTTTAAATGAAATCGAGCTAAAAAAAAATAATCATTTTAATTTCTTTAATTATGATAAATTTTTAGAAAAAAAAAATTTAAAACAATAGAGCCATTATTTTAAAAAACTAATTTTTTTATAAATAATTTTTTTTGAAAAAAAAAGTTTTAAAATAAAGTTGATATGTCATTTAGTAGAAACTATTAAACAACAAACCTAAAACTAAAATTCAGAAAAAAAATCTATGTCTCGTTTTCGAAAATTCGATTTTTCAAAAAAAAAATTATTTAAAATTTTTTTAAATTTTAATTTATTATAGGTAGGTAATTTAAAAATCCAAAAATTATTTTTTTCAAAATTTAATTATTGATTTAAGTAAAAACTATAAAAGTTCCTTTGTTTAAGCCTCAAGCTATGAAAATCAATATTAAAAAATGTTTTTTTTTCAGTATTATCGTGTCAAAAACATCACAACTAAGAAATATGAATAGCAAAAAGTTATGTGCCAAAATTATAAATAGCAAAACTAATGTGTTATTCTTATGTTACATGTAAGTAACATACATTGCCTATGACCACCCAAAAAAGTCGGACAACAGAGAAAATAATTTTTTATAGAACAATAATGTATGCTACTTCATCTAAGCCGAAACACAAAACACTTTCTGGATTAACATTTTTTATATCTTTTTTTCAAAATTATGACCATATATAAAAAAAAATTATTTTTCAAAAAAAAAAAAAAATGTGGATTTCAGTCCCTTCATCGATTTAAAAAAAATTAAAAGTATGATATTTGACTAACTTTTTGTACTAATCCAGTAACTAGGCATTATTATCTTTCAATTAAGCCATCGAAACCTAAAAAAATATTTAATGGAATATTTTTTACGAATTTTTAAAGATATGTTACATGAGAGTAACGCTGGTACCGAAAGGGTTAAAAAAATTCGTTAAAATTAAAAGCAAATGGATTGGGAGAACATCAAATAAAAAAAAACTGTTCTATGGAAGGTACCGTTAATCACGATTTTGGAAAAAAAAAGTTTTTTTCGTGAAAGATAGACATTGTCAAAAAAACTAATAGTTTAATTTTTTCACCAAAATCGTATGTAGGAGACGTTTTTGAGAAAATTAAACTTTCCCAAAAAATGTATTTCCAAAAACCCAAAAACCAAATTTGATATAGATCAGCCCATCCGTTTAGGCTGTAGCTCCTTATACAGACTGACAGACAGATGGACTTTTCAGACCCACTTTTTTCGCATTCTCTATCATCGTAATATCATGGAAAATTTCCCCTTCGAAGGAGTAACCTACTTTATATATTCTGTCAATGCTTCCAAACTCCGTTTCGGTTAAGGATTTCGTTATGTTGCTCTGATAATTTTGTGTAAGCTCGTAGTTTGCTCTGATTTATATATATTATTTTCTCAATTCGTTCTTATTTCCAAAATCTTGTACATTGTAAGCTCTTGTAAGCAAGTTGCAAGCACCTTGTAAAATTTGTAAGCGCTTATAAGAATGTCAAGAAAAACCCATTCTGTCGTTAGATCTTCTAATTTGTTTAAGTTTTTGTAAGTACTTTGTAAGCGTTTAGGATATTATTGGCAACTTGTAAGCGCATATTAGCAATTTTAAGTCAATAATCTTGTAAGTGCATATTAGGTCTTTGTACATGAATTTCAAATAAAATCCTTGAATTGCTAATTCCAGATTAGCTAAATCTCCATTCTTAACGGCCAATGCGGTTGGAAATAACAGTGAAACACCGTATCGACACAAGAGATTGATTTGTCAAATTGAAATCCGTCTTCACTATAGTAGGTAAACTAGTTAAAATTTAAGATTTAATTTCCGCTATTAATCAAAAACTCAAAAAAAAATATTGAAGAAAGACAGTGGCGTCAGTCAGGGGCAGCTTCTTACTACAGAGATTTAGGGTTTACAAATTAGGTATGTCTTTTTAATTGAACATTAAACTTTTACTCAACTGTTTGATTAAATTCTGATAATGTTATTTCGTTTTTAAACAAATATACACATAGAAATGAAAAAAGAAAACATTAAATATGTGAAATTTCTTCTTTCCGAATAAATATTTGTGGACCATTACTTAATTACAAAAAAGTTATTAATATTTATTTTTTTAAATACAAATATCGTATAAAATGGAGTATTCAATAAATATTTCCGGTTACAATTTTGTTCGTTCCAATTATTTTTTTTTTTTTTTGTCTGTATATAAAAAGAGAAAAGGGATTTGTGGAAAATACAACAAAAATACACAAGGACAACACATATCATTTCGAGCGAAAATATATTCCTATTTAACTTACGATTTCCTGAATATCAAAATAAAAAAAAACATCACAACATTTTTTCCAATACGAGAGGTTATATTGGCAAAATTATACACAAAATACCACAGTTTTTTTCTTTTATTTAAAAAATACAAATACAAAAAAATAAAAAATGAAAAAGTAAGTAAACCATGGGAAAGGATATTCATTTGCGATGATTTCAATATTTTTATTATTTTTTTATGTAAATAAAAAAAAATAATATTAAAAAATAAAAACTAACAAATTTTTTTACACACAGGACAAACAATTTGTATATGAAAATTGTCTCTATGTTGTATGGTGTTTTTGCAGCATAAGTTGAAAACATATTTTATATGATATTTGCTGGAATACGAGAGGTAGATGGTTGGAAACGGTCGATTGGATTTTTCTGGTCAAGAGGAAAGAAATGAAGGAAGAGAGGACGAACGACATGAAATGCATGTCCAATTTGTGGCATGCATTGACTGTCAAAACAGGAAATTGCTAACTTCTGGCTGGCTGGCAGGAAAGTCGTAAAGGCTATACATACAATATACACTGTACAGTTGCTATTTTAAATAGATACCTATGCGTTTTTGTATAAGTAAAAGGATGGCAGAGGACTCATACTCTACTCATAACAGAATTGATATCAACACTGCTGCAGGGGTATTTTGTTTCGGCAAAACGGTAATGAGGATTTTGGGATTAATAATGTCGGGGATGTGTGTTGTAGTGTGTTTACTTTGGGAAGGGATATTAAAAACATCATCATCATAATCAACTGGAAATTCAACTGAATGTTCATTTTAATGATATTTCAGTATAGAATGTTTGTTAATCAAGAAAAATCATTCATTTAGGAAATATTTAGTTAGTTCTGGGCATTTTCATATGAACCTATGATTTCTGGAATTTATTTTGACATAGGAAAATAAGAAGACTCGTAACTTTTTTTTTGTGTAATTTTGACTTATGAAGAATTGCTGAAAAAAATTAAGAAAATTGTCTTGATGTTTTAAATTTCTTGAAAAGATTTGTTTCCTTTTATGAATTTTGAAGAAGAAATAAAAGTGGACTAAACACACTTCCTTGTGGTAAACCAAATTTTAAAGCCGTTTATAAGTATTGACAAACAAATTATACACCATACCGCTATTTTTTCGTTCTATAATTTTTGAAGTGAAAACTTCTTTAGTATCGTAGTGATTTGAAACACGATGAAACGAAAAAGCGACTGGAAAAATCAATTGATTATAACTTTTTTGTTTTAAAAGATATATGAATGAAATTTATACTGTGGATAGGTAATTAAATAAACTATAATTGTTTAAAATTTCAATTAATTTCATATTCAAAATCCTGAGATAACGATGAAAAGATGTTCTTTTTCTTAACACGTAAGGTATATCTTTTGATCCAGAGCACATACAAATGTGATTTAACTATAATACGTATGATGATATTACCTTTTATTTAATATATCACACATAACGGTACGTGCTCTACAAGTTATACAATCTAACATTGAAAAATTCGAAAAATACTTCAAAACACCTGTGGACATCTCTTGCCGATGACCAGCCACTTATTTTTTCTTTTGTAGGCATGGTAGAAATATGATTGAAGCGGTATATAAAAGGTGAACTAATAAGCTTTCAGATAATATAAAATTTATTATAGGTTGTCATATAAAAAATAAGATTTAATGGTGTTAAAAGAGAAAAAAGATTGATTTTTTGGCTTTTTTTGTGAAAACTGATTGGATTTAATAAATTCTACCTCTTTTTGTAGATATCGGACAGACATGATTGAAGAAAATATTTTAAGCTTAAATAATAGCTTTTCAGTAATATAAAATTTACTATAGGTTGTCATATAAGTTTTTTTTTACTAAAATCCTTCAAGGCTTTCAAAAACTTTTGAGGTCATTTGAAATTTGTTTTTTTCGCCTAGACTTAGCTAAGATTTATTTGACTTATTTCTTAACATAGCAAGAGGTAACCCGTCAGTAAGTTCGTTAAAAATAAATATCCGTTATTTGTCAAAACTTCATTACACTGTAAATAAAATTAATTGAGACTAATGAGAACGAAAAGTTTAAATTTTTGAAGTTTTACGGCATCTTAAAAGTCAAGTTCTTCATACTATTTTAACCTGCTTAATCAAGTCTCCAAGTAAGAATCATTATGAAATATTTAACTCAATTAATTCATTAAAAAATCAAGAAAAAATTTGTCTTCTTCGGTCGAATACCTTCTTTTTTTTTAATAAAATCTTTAATTGAGTAATTATGTCGGCTTCCATTGATCAATTCAAACACAAGTCATCCGCCACTTTTAATCATCCTGAACTGATGCATTTTAATTTCATTAAAAACCAAAAACCAAACCAACCAACTATATCTTTAATGAAAAGAAAATACTTAATTAATAGTTTACTTAAACGTAGAAAATGTCCATATAGATTTATTCACAAACAAAATGAAAAAAAAAAAAAAAAAATGGAAACATCACGCAAAAGCGCTGTGTGAATGATAAAATACATGAATTATTCACAAGAAACGAACATTTTCACAAGAAGAGAGGAGCAAAAAAAAAAAAAAGAAGAAGTCTCCAAAATGAAACATAACGGGGCCAACATCCAACCAGAGAGTCATCAGCAGCAGCCAGCAAAACAGAATAACCAGAACCGGAAAGAAAATGAAAGAAAGAGCACACAGGAGGATTTTTATGCAAATTTGTATTAATCTTCGCGTGGGATTACTTCACTTAATTAACACATCCCCCCAGGAGGAACAACACACTAAGCAAATGTCCGTCTGTTTTCATTTACATATCCCGAAAGATTCATCCATACCATACACAACACAGCAGGATTGGTGATGTATTCCGCACTAGCGAGCCATCACCATCATCAGCATATTGCTATCAGAATCGTGTGTCTTAAACATTTTACAATTTGGTGGGTATTAGGATTGCCAAAGTTCAGTTTTATATGTAAATTTATGAAAAAAAAAAAAATAATATAACAAACTTTGGATGAGAATATCTGGAGAAGGGTCACTTTTACAGAAAAGAGGTCTGAACTTTAATTGTAGGTGAGGAAATTCTCTACAAAACGAAACCCATGATTTTTTTCTTCGAGGTATTATTTTGGTCATAAATCGCAAAATGGACTAAGAAGTTCAATGATTTTTTTTTTGTTAAATTGCATAAACAGTCCTTAGAAACAGTCGTGTATCTTAAGCATTTACAATTTGGTGGGTATAGGATTTCCAAAGTTCAGTTTTTATATGCAAATTTATGAAACAAAAAAAAAAAAAACATATATCTAACTTTGAATGAGAATATCAGGAGAAGGCTCACTTGTACAGGATAGAGTTTTGCACTTAAATTGTAGGTGAGGAAATTCTCTACAAAATGAAACCCATGACTCATTTCTTCGAGATCTTGTTTTGGTCATAAATCGAAAAATAAGCCATCAAGTTCAAAGAGTTTTTTTTTTTTTTTTTTTTTTGAAATTGGATAAAAATTGTTTTTCTACAAAATTTCGCTAGTGAAGAATTTAACGGGAAGCGTTTTTGTGAAAAAAATTGTAACTTCTGCAATTTCTTGATAAAGTCATAAAACAAACTTTGGGTCCGAATATCTCGATATTAGTCACTTGTGCAGAAAAGTGTCCTAAACGTAACTTTTAGGTGTGGAAATTTTCTATCGAACGAAACCGATGATTTGTTCCTTCGAAATATGCTTTTCCAAATAATTCCATAAATGGAGTTACGTGTTCCATAAATTTTTTTTGAAAATTATATAAAATCGATTTCTTTTTAACGCCTTTTAAATATTTTTTTTTTTTTTAAATTTGATCCTTGGCAACCCTTAAAGCGTGTACAGAAGAGATAACATCTAACCCCCCATGTCCACCCTTCACCTATGCTTGACGCCGCTACTCACCGAATTGACCCTCAAATGTAATTACGTCTGTGGTTTTTTTTATTTTAATTTTGTTATTTTTTTTTTTAGTTTATTTCGATTAGTTTTAAGAGGGCTAACCCCTCTCAAGGGATGGAAAGACGTGATACACGCTACGGTGAATAAAGTCAAAGAACTTAAATTTAATTAAAGCTTTATAGCGCGTTTCTTGTTAAGATTTATTATTTTCCATCGAAATATACATACAAACCATCCAACACCGGATAGAGTTCGTTTATGAAAGCGACAATGATTTACTTTAAAAGCGGATTACCGCCAGCTGAGGCTTAATATCTGACACAAATTTTATGTCACTTGTGTACTAAATTTATCATAAAAAATACTTGAATTTTTTTTTCTGTGAAAATAACAAAAAAAAAAAATTTAAACAAAACAACAGAAGAATGAAAAAGGAAAAAAAAAATGGTGTTGCATGTGGGAGGTGTCCGCATATGAAAATTGTTGCACGAATACGGGTTGTCGTACTCTCTCGTACTCGACTCATCATAATGCGGCAGGCAGTGTTTTACAATGCAGATGAGGTAATCTGGATTAAATTATTTTATTTCCTTTTTTTTTCTGTGTGTTGAGTTGAATTGAGTTGAGCCTTTCGTAGGTAGAACTAAGCTTTTTTTTGTGTTATTTTTTGTGATTGTCTCTAAAAGGTATGCAAATTCATTTTATGAATTTTTGAATTTATTTTTTTTTGCAGAGCTTAGCTGATGGGTGCACGTTTATGACCAAAATGATTTTATAATACTACACACAATTTGAGTTGTGTATTTTTTTTTTAGCGAAATGAGGACATTCGCTGGATTATGTAACAAGGTTTGTCCATTTTTTTTATATTTTTGTCAAGGACTTTTCTTAAATGTTCTGGAATTGAATTTTATTGACTTAATTTTGATTGCAATTGACAGAGAGAGAGAGTTTTGCAATTGAATTTTAATGCGTTTTTTGTTTGTATAACAAGGAGACAAAAAAAATCTATAAAAAAAATTATAGGGAATTACTTTTGAATTTTAAAGCATAGACCATTAATAAAAACCCATTTTTCTACGAAATCGGGGCCCAGGGCGTACATAATTGGCACTAGTGTGAAATATAAAAGTTCTAGAATAAAAAACAATAGGTATTTTAATGTGCTTACAAGCGCTTACAAAGTGCTTACAAGAGCTTACAATATCTTAACAAAATTATCAGCCAAAAAGACATAAACCGTTTTTGGACCGGTATAAAAAATTCATCTGAACCTGTTGAAGAAAAAAAATGGTGTCAGTCAGATTTTAGAAAATTACGTATGCTGCAATGGTCACAAATTTTCGTTCAAAAGTCTCTGGACTCATCTACACTTTTACCCTTTATGTACCATTTTAGTCCCTTTCTACATTGCATGTACAATAGATTTTTATTAGGTAAAGAATCATGTGAAGTTTCAAGTATTTTAATTCTTTTTTAACTTGAATACGGCGGGCAAAAAAGAAATTTGTACATTTAAACGGTTAGTATAAATGTTAGCATATAAGTTCCTTCATAACTCCTAAAATACTTATCATAGTTTGACAAATGAGGTATCGTTGAAAGCGTCTTGCTTGTCTTCTGGTTATAGGCTATAAACATTTTAAATTTGGCACCCTTAAGATTTCATTCATAATTAATTAAAAAAAAAAGTTTCTCATTCCTATAAGCTTTACAAAAACTAAATCAAATTACAATCCTTTTATAATTTGAAAAAAAAAAGTTAAAAACCCAAAACCCTGTTAGTTTATGACGTTTGCCTCTAGAGGGCGTCATATTCAAGTAACTTTTATAGCCTATAATCAAGAGACAACCGAGATGCTTCCAACGATACCTCATTTCACAAACCAAAATAAAGTATTTTAGAAGTTATGACCGAACAAACATATACCAAAAATCGAATTTTACTTTTTCTTCAATTATCCAACTTTTTTTTGTAGAAAAAGCCTAAATAAATTTCTTTTTATAAAAAAGTGTCTTGTACACTTGAAAACTATTTCGATAGCAATCTGCCCTAGTTAATTAAGTCCAAGTTCATTTAACACAAAAAACAATTAACTTAAAATCAAAGAGAATGGCTTAATTGTCATCACTGATTGTCTAAACTTCTAAACGAGTCGCTGTCACTTTTAATTACTTTTGAGTGACACACAATTGTTATAGAAGTTCAAAGAACCGACATTGCCTCGCTATTCTGACAAAGCGAAACAGTAACGAAAATACATTCAAGACATAAATAACATAGCAGCAATAGCAGCAGCGGTGCACTTTAAGTGTATCACACTTCCCTAAACACCGTCAAAGCGCTGAAATTGCTCAATCAAATTCCGTCCAATTTTCGTTCAATGAAGGAGATATTTTTGTTATCCCTTTCACACACACTCACTTGTCGTAAGGTATATATAAATGTTCGGGAGGGAAATATTTTATATTCAAATCAAACGTTTAGGGTCTATAAAACATCGAAATCACGTGCACGTTCCGCCATCGCCATCGCTATTTCATTTGTCATATACTCGAGTAGTACAATTTTTCCAGTTCACCGTCTGGAATAGAACCCAATTAATTTTTCAATCAGCTTCCGAGTAGCAGCACGTTCGCAATGTTCTCTCCACAATAATTACCGCCGCCAGCTACGTGCTGCTATCTCGCTTGTGACTGCTGCTACTGCAGCAGTTTCCAGTGGTACATATATCTGCTCTCAATGTCGAGACTCGCCGCCGAATTTGAATGCTCGCTCGAACCAGGAACGAACAAAAAAAAATAAGTTCACAAGGCGCGATATCGTATCCGTATCTGCGAAGCTATGTCTGGCGTTTTCATGATTTTTTTTATTTACTGGTATTTTTGTTTGGCAGCCACGACTTTGGCGAACGGACGCGGACGTGTGGATGCAATTGTGCACACAGAGTGTGTCCCAACACCGACCAATATGATGATTGCATCCAATGGAACTCTATTCACAGTTCGATTGTTGGGGCAGCAGCGGGTTCGCTATTCATACCTACACCAAGCGAGACATAGAGCCGCGGGTAATTTATTCAAGAAAAAAAAAAGAAAAAGCTTAATAAAAAAAAAATTGTGGATGCAGATAAGTAGATGAACAGATGCATGGCGCGGGCAGATCACGTGCCCGCGGACATTTATTTGAATTTTTCCGCACCATTTCATTTCGAGAGAAAAAAGAAAAAAACCAAACCGATTCGCAATTTACATCTGAGAATTGGATGTTGGACACAAATCTATTTTTTGTTATTGTCTCCTTTCATTTAAGGGGGAAATGAAGAGGAATTGGAGGAATTCCTTGTGTTGCACTCTTGGAGATATGAAATTCAGTCGACTATAGTGTCGTTTTAGATATACAAAAAAAAATTGCTTCTGTTGAAGTTCGTCGATGGCGCTGTGTACTGCCGCTATACAACCACCTTATCGCGGAGTACTCTTGTCATGATTTTGTGCTTACGCACGTTTAGCGCGGTTTTGTGGCCTCAATTGGGAAGGTAAATATTGTTTTTTGTTTATTATTTTTGTGTTATTTGCACTGCCAGAAGCTAGTGCAGTAGATTACTGGCGCACTGTTTTAATGGATGTTGTTTTTTTTTTCTATTTTTTTTTCTGTTGCTTTACCGCACTAAAAAAGGATTGATGATGGAATGGAACTTGTTATCTAAACGCACATGCAACGTCTCTTGCTCTTAGAAAAAGGAAAATCGATCGCAAGATTTTTGTTTGCTTATTTTGATTAAAAAGTGAAATCGAAAATTGGGTTAGTTGTGTTAAGGTAGTTTTCTGATTTTAATTAGTTGAATGGACCGATCGATGGAGGAATAAAATATTCACATCAAGATGAAGGAAAAGTATCGAATAGTGAACACAGCAGGTTGGTTGTAAGGAAAATGTCTGAAGGCGTTGAATATCTTGTTGGATGAAATATTAAAAATCAAGTTACATACAATGTTAAGTCATTTTAAATATATTTTAATTTGACATACAAAAACGTTTCCTTGTTGCGGAAAATAAAAAAAAAAAAAAAATACAAGAGGGTTTTAGCTTTTCAGCCTAAAAATGCATTCTACTGATCAACTTCTATTACTTCTGCTGCCAGTAAGATGGATTTACTAAAACGGTTGCTTTTGTTCTTTAAACCGAAATTGAATTTAAAAAAAGTACGCATACGCCATAGGGATCAAAACAAGTACTTATTTAAAAAAGCGTTCCATTCATAAACTGATAGAAAGATACTAGTGGCGGCGTTTTATAAATGATGATTATGCTTAACCTAAAATGACAATACAAGAAAGAGGGGAAGGAAAATGAATAAGGAATTTATTTTTGAATGCCCTTTATTAGTGCATATTTTGATTTTGTTTTTAATTTATTTTATAAGTTAAGACAATGAAATCATTTTAAGATTAGTTACAGGCTGCTTTAAATGTTAAAGAATTAATTTAAAAAAAAAAAAATTGAATGCCCCCACGACACGATTTTTTTAAAAGTAAGTTCCAAAAAATGAAATTTGTTGACGTTTCAAAAAAAAAATGTAATGAATTACTTTTTTTTTGAAATAACTCTTTGAAAAATAGTAAATGACATTAAACAGATAACCATAAAATCTACAATTTTCAGAACCACTATTCGATAGCAGGTAGGTAACTTTCTTGTTAGTTCTATATGAAAGACCGTTATTTTCGACACTAAACAATTCTTCAAGCAGAAATATTACCTTAACAATTACACTGCCCAACACAAACATTTTGTAGACCGTTGTTAATCATTTCTTACTAAATTTAGGGTGATAATTTCAAAAAATAACATTAGTTTTTTCTGGCAGGTCTTTAAACTATTCATACATGAAAATCCATAGAAATTCATACAATTTTTTGTGAAAAATTAAAATATCTAAAAAAAAAAAAAATAGAACTCCTAGAAAGCAACCAGTGTGATTTTTAGGCTAAGTGAACCCAAATGCATTAGGTTCGATAAAAAAATTTCTGGAAAATGTTAACAAACAGTTAAAATAAGCATAACTTTAAAATAAGTACGAAATTACAACCAAAATGTGGAAAACTAAAATATAAAAAAATACAGCTCCTAGAAAAAAATGAATGTGATTTTTAGGTTTACTGACCCTAAATACATTGAGTTTAATATAAATTTTTCTGTAAAATTTTAATAAATTAATTTTAAAAAACTTAAAAATTAGTATGAATATTTCCCCAAATATGAAAAACTAAATATTTCAAAAACTAGAGCTGCTAGAAAGAAACCAATATTATTTTTGAGCTTACTGAACCCAAATCTATCGAAATCTTTCTGGAAAATTTTATAAAGTTGAAAATTGTTGACCAGTATTATCCCTTTGTCGGTACACGGGTGCGAATTTGGCAGGACAAAAAAAAAAACTACGATTTTTCAAAAAAGTGGTCACAAAAAAGTCTCTTTATAAGGGTGAAAATATTTTTTTTCGGAATTGTGAATACAATATTCGAATTTCTCGGAATATTCTACATCAATTTTATACTTGATTCTCTATAAAATATTGTGACCGAAAAAAGTTCTAGCGACATGAAAAAGTATAAACCAAATTCGCACCCGTGTGCCTATCATGTCACAAAAATTAGTTCTAAATTTAGGAAATCGGTTAAACAATTTTTATTTCCCGTATATGAATCAAGTCCAAAAAGGGTCCATCAAATATTTCGGTTGAAATAATCATTTTCGAGAAAAAACTAACCCATCCGATATAGTTTGTAGGTAAAAATTTACTTATAAATTTTATTAAGTTGTAAAAATGTTCCCAAAAACCTAAAATTATGAAAACCCAAACGCCCAAATTTAAAAATCACGAATATTCAAAATTTCAAAAGCTCTTAATTCCAAAAAATTATATACAATCAAAACTTTTCACATATCTTTCATTCAATACAATTTTTCGGGATTTCAATTTTGGAAAAAATAGTCCCAAACAACAATATTACTGCTCGGTTCCGTTAATATATCCAATTGTACTCAGTTTAAATTAAATATCAATTGCCAAACTTGAAGTATTCGAAAGGAAGATCTATCTTAGTATCAGTCCCATTTTAGTTTCATAATCATTTCATAAACTTTATAGTTATTGCACTCTGACTTCCAAATTCTTCTACTACAACTTGCTTTCATACAATTTACATACTTTTCTTTAACTGGCAATAATTGTTTGCTTTCACTCAAAATCAGCTACGAACTCTAAGTCGTTGCCAAACCAATTGATTAAAATTGATCAATTTTGCTATTCACCGATTGTTACTTGAAAAACAATTTATTAAGAAGATTAGCTAGAAAAATTAGAATTTTCTACACAATAACCAAAATTTTATAACATCGAAAAAGAGTCCCTCTCTAAAAGCCACGATTGTTCCCCTACATCCTAGGATTAAAATAATAAAAATGACTACAGTAGCATTACCTAAATGACAACACCCAAAAACACTTTTCATCAGAACTCATCAACTAATTTCCTAAAGTGCAAAGGAAATACCCAAAACTTTAACAATAATTATTGTTGCGTCAGGAAGACACGTTTGGCTAAGCTTACAAAAAAATCCTCAAACTTTTTCCCGCCCCCCAAAAAAAAAAAACATTTATAATAGTAAACTTCCAATTCAATCAAACAACACTCCCCTAGGACACACCAAAAAAAACAGACTGACAGACCAACCACATTAAAGACCTCAACTCTCTTCATTAAATACTCGTAACAGAGTATTCAAAAAGTTTCATACGCACGAACCTATTCATAGTATTTATTTATACCCTTACTGACAACTACAACTGAGACCAAACCAACAAAAAAACTGAATACAAACAGTAAAATAGTAAAAACATTTTCGCCACGAAATCACAATTATTTTCGGCCGCAATACACCACAGCGTTAAAAGTTTATGACCCTGCGGTTAACCCGACTTGCTAGTTGGCTTGTTTTGCTTGGTTTGAGTTGGGTGGAAGGCAATGGCAATATGGCAGACTTTAGCTTCATCGTGTCGGTCGTTTTGGTGTTGAGTTACTTTTATCACTTGTTTTGCACACGCTTCGGCTCACCACACACAAAAACACAGAGTTACAACACTGTGCTGCGCTGCGCTGTCACCCTACCAATTGTTGTCGAAATGGATGACACCATTCAAAAAACTACTACGTGACCAAAACAGTGGAAAACGTCAGAAGAGTGAGATATGATGATGATGGAACAAGAATAAAACCTCTCTGACTGCGGGATAGCTCCTAGTTGTATACTGTACTTTTGCACTAGGCGGAAGGATTCTCTTCTCGTCATTTTTGCGGATATGACGGTGTGGTATCCATTTTCACAAAATATTGTCATCATCACATCACACAGCCAAAATGCCATGGTAAATTTCTACATGACTTCATATCTGTCAGAAAAAAGAGAGGAGGTCTCTTTTGGATGGCTTCAGTTTCGGTGGAGTTGTCGCGATTTCTTCATTCTGTCTGCCTCCGGGAAACAACAGGACGGACCCTTTGTGTTATGTGGATCCTACACATTGTCCTGGATGCTTACACACAAGGCGACGCACGGTACAACCTGCTGTTCTCGTTCAGATAAGGCGCGTGCACAAATTAGGAGAACATTAGGCGGAAGAACGAACAGACACAAACAACGCGCAAAAATTATTATAAATCCTTTGGACAGGAAGAGAGAAAATATTATACTTTCACAGGATCAAAACTGTGCGATGCTGCGGTGGAAAATGTGCGCCAGATAGGAAGTAAATTTTATGGAATCTGAACTTCTCGCATTGGTGTCGGCGACGTTGGTGGCTATGACGATGCGATGGTATCGTTTTCATAAAGGCTATAGGCAAGTTCCGTGATGCGATGAACACAACACTCAAGAAAATTGGAAAAGAATGTAATTTATTTTAGACACCGGAAATGGGATTTTAATGCGATCGCCCTGATCCGGGGCAAACAGAGGGAGGGACATGAAATAAGGACGAGAATGAAGACAAAGAAAAAGATGCGAAGAATAGACGGACAGTGCGGTGGTGGTTTTAGTGGAAAGATATGAACAAACTATATAACCTCCCCGAGATAGCCATAACCATTAGGGAACGCGCGCTGCGTTCGTCGACGTTGTCGTCCTGGGAATATTTTGTGCGGTTGCCCATTGTGGTTGGGTGATAAATTCCCAGCATCTAACCAACAAAAAGGGATTTTAAATGAGAAATTGAGAGGAATTTCGTTGACGGCATAATAAAATGAAATTTTTGTTCTTAAACTAAAGAGATGCTAGCTAGTTCGCCATGCTATAATGGTCGTCGTATAGAGTCGTGGGGAGCACCCAAGGTTTATGGTTGAGATTTGAATTTTAAGCGCATCTATAATAAAGTAGTTCAAGTCCATAGCAATTGCGGGAGAAAGTAGGAAAAAAACAAAGCGCAGACAAAAACGCTTTATTTATATAAATCCTTTTCATGATAATAGGGTGTCCTTAAAATAAATCAACAATATAAACAAACAAAGTTTAATAAAAGTTATTGCATGGAAATGGAGAAGAAATGAGACGTGAATGATATTATACCAAATGCAGTTTACGTGGGTGAATTATAGTATTAGACAATGCTAATTTCGACTGTGTATTATGAAACAAACAAGTTTTATAGAATATCCAAAAAAATTATCCAGCATTATTCTGAAAAATAAGCTTTCGCAGATAACTTTATGTAACTTCCGATAAAAATCACATAATTTAAGTAGTTCAGTTGGGCTTTTTGGTCAATTTAGTTTCTTTATGTAAACACGTTTTGCTGGTGTTTCTCAGCATCTTCAGGGACAACAAAAAGAAAAAAAAAAAAAAAATTAAACGTTAGGTACTAACGTTATCTGTTTTAGAACCGTCTTCTTTATTTCTGAATTACGCCTTAAGATTAAAACGATTTTAATAAAAAATTTTATATAATCATTTTGATTTTGAAATTAAAAATAATTCAAATTTTTGAAAAAAAAAAACAATATTTTCTTTTTGTTAATTGTTCTTTTAATTACTTAATTCTTAAAAATGACATAAATTATTTTTTTTTTTTTGAAAAATGTTAGGAAATGTCCAAAAATTATAGTTTCCAAAAACGGTACTAACAATTTTTTAAAATGCTAATTTTATACTCACATAAAAAGATTTTAGAGATAATTTTATTGAACAATTTGTATTTAATAGTTGGGGTTGAAAAATGTATTTTCCGTCGGCTTATTGCAATGAAACGATAAAATTACATTTACTGTCCTGACGTTTCGGCAGGGGTTGCTGCCATCTTCAGGGGAACTTTATTTAAACAAAAATTACATTATTAGTTAGTTTGTATAATGACAATAATTTTAAAACAATAAATTATGTAACTCACTTTTTTGAATAAAATTACAATTATTTTATTATTTTTTATTTAAAAAATAAATAGTTAAAAAAAAAAACATTTTAAAATAAAATTTTATTTTATTTTTTTTTAAATGTTTTTTTTTGGGATCGGGTCAAAATTCTGGCTTCAAAATTCTGCTTTTCAAAATTCTGCTTTTTTAACGAAAATTCTGTTTTTCAAAATTCTGCTTTTTTTGTATTCTGCTTTTCAAAATTCTGCCAGCATTATAATTGCACAAAAAAATTCTGCCAATTCTGTTTTTTTTTTAGCATATGCGCTGACTAAAGAAAAATACACCTCATTAATGTAAT
Source organism: Episyrphus balteatus (assembly GCF_945859705.1). Classification (NCBI taxonomy): domain Eukaryota; kingdom Metazoa; phylum Arthropoda; class Insecta; order Diptera; family Syrphidae; genus Episyrphus; species Episyrphus balteatus. The sequence goes on from NC_079134.1 coordinate 140,079,561, forward strand.
TCAACATTGGTACTTTCCTAAATTTTTTTGTTTAAGTGTCGCAAATATTTTTTAAAACGCATAGACTGACTTTCTTTCAAAAAAAATCTATGTTTAACTTATTGGAACCGATGTTGTTTGATACAAAATATTTTTTTTCTTAATCAAATTTTTGATTATTCATCTTTATTTGATAAATTAAAAAAATTTTAATTATTTTCGGAAATGTATTAAAAACCTTTTCTTAATATTTTCAAATTTATTTATTTATAAAACAAAAATTAGTTTGCTTTCAAAGAATGACAAATTATGAAGGTAAGTAATCAAATAAGCAGAACATTTTTCAAGAAGATGATTTTACAAATTTTTGCAAAAAATTAAAATTAAAAAAAGCGCGCGCTTTTTAACATTTTCCAAACCTTTTTTTAATTTTTTGCAGAATTTTGAAAAACAGAATTTTGAAAAGCAGAATTTTGAAAAGCAGAATTTTGAAAAACAGAATTTTGAAAAACAGAATTTTGAAAAGCAGAATTTTTTAAAGCAGAATTCTGAAAGCAGAATTTTGACAAAAGAATTTTGACCCCGGCAGAATTTTGACCCCAACCCCTTTTTTTTTCTTAACTATTTATTTATTTATTTTTTAAATTTTAAAATAATTGTAGTTTTATTCAAAAAAGCGAATTAATTAAGGTATTGTTTAAAAATTATTGTCATTATACTAATGGTTTTAAAAAGCTTTCAAATCAATTCTAATTTCAAACCTTTGATCAAATTTTTACTGATTTCAAGTTGCGTATAATTGCGCTTGCTCACTAGAATTGAGCATATCTTAGTTGTTTTGAACAAATATCAGCAAGTAGATAAAAATGTAGATACATATGTTTTCCTATTAATGAACTTCTTCAACCAAATGTTAATCTGATAAAAAAAAAAATAATTCGATATTGATGTTTTCAGATTTCCGTATCGAAATATCTAAAAGTTTATTACAGAGAGTTTTTTTTTTTAGCAAAATTAACGATTTAACTTCTTTTTCATTATTTAATTAAGTCACTTACGTTTTTTATAGATAATTTAGATTCATGCAAAAAATTCTCAGTAACTCACCTGAAATGAGAAAAAAAAAAATAAATATTAGAAAATCATGTTTTAAAAAAAAACTAAATTTGGAATATATAAACATAAAAATCATATACATAAATTAAAAGTTTATTATAATAGCTTTGAGAAAATCGATTACTAGAGTTTATTGGCTTATTGGAACGGTTAACTTTTGAAGATAAGTTATAAGTTTAAATTTGAGTGAATTTCTACATTTTTTTTTTTTTTAATTTTTGCTCAATGAGAATTAAAGTAAAATTACATGTATAGTGTACATATTTTGAAAAATGAAAATATCTAGTTCAAAACCGTGTTATTTTATAACTACATTTAAAAATCCCAAATTCACAAACGATATTCTTATTCTTTTGACGTAGGTACAACACACGTGTGTGACTGACAGTTTTGGTTAAACATTTGACATTTATAATTCTATCATTTCCATCACCGTCAACTGCCACCGCTAAACCCTAATCAAAGATACTCAACTTATCTAATGAATTTTCTCTAATTTACAATCTTGAATTGTATGTCTAGACCTTAAATATATCAACCGTATGCCACTTGATGGGATTTTCACGCAATTAAGATACAAAGTATGGCTCATTTAAACAGATGAAGAAGAAGATTTCTCATCAATCTTGTGTGCCAGATAAAGCAGTTACTTTCTTTTAAGCAATTTACAAATGAAATTTATTTAACGTATAACCTTACTCAAATTAATAATAAAATCGTTCTTTTCCCAAAAAATTGAAAGGAACAAAAAAAAACATAGATCCCTACTTACCCTAAAGATAAATCGTCAACAAAATTGTATATAATGTTTGTATGGTGGATATATGCAATATAAATGCCAAACCAAACAAATGTGTAACATACTCCTCGTACTTGTTACTAATGTGGGTTTTTATCTCTGTTACATGTGAAATTGTACAACTGACCTAATTTATTTGCCGTGACCTAAGCAATGAAAAAAAAAACCGGGGTAGTAGTTACACTGAACAAAACAAAACAGAAAAAAATAAATAACACCCTTTTATTCGACATGCCATTAAAATTCAAGCTAAACCCTGAAAGCAAGCAGGTGATGATTTTCCCGTCCCATTTCCAGTCTCTCATAATATCGAATCAAAAAGACCCTTATGGCCCATCACATGCAATCAAATCAAATATATTTCAACGACGAAAAATCGATTATGTTGCAATGTGTCCTGAGAAACAAAAAAAAAAAAACCACTACTATCAACCCTCCTAGAAGAGTGATGTAGTGTTCCATCATCAAACAAAGAAATTCAACATCCCTTTGACAGAAAATACGAAAAAAAGTTGAGAGTAGCCCAGGTCAGTATTTGTTTTCTAATTTTTTTTGCGTCGTTTTTGCTGACAAAATGATCAAAACCAAGTGTCATATCCTCCTCCCGTGTGACACATTTGACGATTATAAATCCGCTTACTCCCCGGAATTGAGGGTTGAATTGTCACACACAACACAAATCCGAAAGAATAATCCATCGAACAATGACACGAGTCACAAGTGTGTCACCCAAAACAACATACACAATAGGTACACAAATACACACACATGTTCTGACAGTTCGCGTTGCATTTTCCCATCATCACCATTTACCATTTACCATCACCGTTACCGTTATTTCCGTTATTCAGTCTCGTCTGTGAACAAAACTCTTTTGGAAAGTGATATCATTTACACAACGCGGCAAAACTTCACTTGCAGCAGTTGCAGTAGTAGCAGCAAAATTGCAATAACCAGTGTTGTACCCTAACGCCTAACCCCCGTTATACCTCGAAAACCTAACACAATTGAAAAAAAAATACGAAAAACACTAGTTTCTAACTTGAACGGTAACAAAAGCATCAGATAGTTGATAGTTTTGGATGCATTCAGTGGCAGTGGCAATCCTACACACACACACACAACAGAAGTTGTTCGCCATTTTTGTTTTGAAATCCTCTGCAGCGCATTTTATCCCATTTGGAATATAGCGTTTTTGTGTGAATCGTTGGTAACATATGCATCATTTCGTTCATCAAATTGCTGCAGCGAATCATTCCTCTGAATCCCGTCCTAAGCGCCCAGAATCTAAACAGAAAAGAGAAGGAGGGTTGGGATAACGGTGAGAACATCAGGAGAACGACACTGATGAATAGGGTTGTTAAGTGAAAGCACATTTCGGTTGTCGAAATTTCCCAACTGGGAATGCATTTAGAGAGAGAGAGAGAACTGAATGAATATGCATGTTGATTTGATGAATTGTTCCGAAAAGACTAAAAACGTGCTGATACACACGGGAAGAAAATTTTTAAACCCATAGAGAGATATAGAAATTATCCCGAAGTCTACCGAACAGGATCAGGACATTTGGAGGGTTTGGTTTAGGTTTTTTGAAACTTTATTGCCCATAAATGGAGAAGTGAATTGCACACACAGTTCGAAGTAGAAAACAGATTTATGGGGTGTGAATGAATAAAAGTGAAGAAAGAAAAAAAAAAAAACATTTTTGTGTAAAAAGGCCCATAAACTGTTGTAGAGGCTTGAATATATTTTTGAATGTGTTTCCTATTCATGAGGAAACTTTTTTTAAGAAATTTTTCTTTGAAATTTCTTTTTGCCTTTTTTTTAAGGTTCTTCTATTTATTACCTACATGTGTTAACTTTGGTACTTTCTACCTCCATCATCTCTGTGAGGTCTTGAAAAAAGTTAGGATACAACATTCGCATATACAAATATATTTGTGTATATTATAAATCTTAATTTTTGTGTGAAAGGAAACACGCTGTTTCTCTTCTTTTAAAAGGGTTCTTTTCGTTCGTCTTTTACTCTCATTTTCTCAATGATGGTGTGTATTTACTTTTTACATTTCTAAGTGGAATATAGAATTTATGAATTTTGGAATAAATTTATCTTAATTTGTATATTTTCGAAAAGGCAGCAATGTGATATGATTTAGAAGACCTGTGCTTTTGTTGGTCCGGTGTTGGTAGTTAAAAGCTTCAAATTCAATGGAGAGATAAATATTGTAGAAGAATTTATGGTTTTAATGGGATATAGGATAAAAGAAGATTGTAATAATTCTTCCGATTCAACGGGATGTGGGAGATAAAAGGTGGACATTTTATAAAACAGATGCTAATAATGGTCAGATTATCTTACACAATAAGTTTGATCTATTTATTATTATTTTAAAAGGTATTTTGTAATAAATTCTAATTAGTATCTGGCATCATAAAGTATTCTTTATTGGAATTTATCAGATTATTTGGAAAAAGAAGCATTATTCCGAAGTAAATTTCCTCGCACAATGGCCCAAAATTGCTGATGTAACAAAATGTGAAAATAGGATATAATTCAGTCATATTAGACTTTTGTTTAAAAATAATTCGCAACTGCAAATGGGACTCAAAATATGAAAGAACAGAAACTAAACCCCATATTTTCCACCAAAATATCGGTATGACTTTGGCCGCCATTTTGTTTTTAACTAATTTTTTAATATTAGAAAATTAGAAAACATCCCTATTTTGGCTTCCATAAAAATCGATCGATGGGGAATACTAAATTTTTCCGAACGAAAATTTTTTATTGAAAATTAGGCCACTTTTTCAGATTTCACAAAATTATTATCATTATCGAAATATTTTCGTCAAAGAATAAAAAACAATGGTTTTTAGTATTATTTCAATGTTTTTGGAGTAATGTAAAAAAACTATCGAAATAAAAGTCTTAGATCTTTAAATTATCTACAATGTTAACACTTATTTTTTTTTTCTAGTAAATCTACTTTTGCTAGAAATCGTTACAAAAAAAACGTGTTTTTTTTTTAAGCAATGTTAACTAATTATTAATAATATCCTATAAGTTAAAAAAATACTTGCTTATCGAGGGAATGACGAGTCAAATTTATTGCCAAGTATTTTCGTAAAAATTGTGGCATTTGCACTGATTTAGTTATAGTAAGATTAAAATGATCAAATCGTTAAACAAATTACTTTTTTAGTTAGGAAAAAAAAACATAGAAGATAGTGCAAAACACTTATTGTCCTTGAAGGCCCCTTGTTTACTATAAATATCCATTTGTTTCAGATGCTCTGACACCACAAAAAAAAACTCTATCAGTGCTTGAAAATTCTAGGATGTATTTTTTTTTTATTAAAATCGTTTTCAAATTGGCAGAAATTTGCGTTGACAAAAAAAAATCAATGCAAATTTTGTGCATTAAGTACGAATTTTTTTCCCCGAATTTCTATTCCTCGAATTTCATACAAATTTGATTATTTGACATACATTAGCTTGAATATTATAGTTTATAAAAAGCTCATGTTCAATTACTAAACATTTTAAGAAATTCGACGTATACTAAAAAAAAATATTTAGTGCACACATTTTTGCATTGATTTTTTTTTTTTAATGGAGAAAATTTTGTATTTGCATTAATATTTTATTTTTAATGCAAAATATTTTTGTTCGCAATAAAATGGATTTTTTTTTCATTTGAAATAAATATTTTTATTTGTAATTTAAAGCAAATGCATCAAAAAGAAAACATTTTTTTAACAACCCTGGTTTCCATTTAAATTTCATTATTATTGATGTAGTTTTTTTATATGCATATAAAATTTCATTTTTTTAATTACCTTGACTCAAAATAAAAACATAATAATATGAGTATAACAAAAGATAAAGTTTGTTTCTCAGCTCTTTTGTTTAAACGAATCCAATTATGCCTCCTAAAAACGCTTGGTTATATTAAGTTCAAATCATAATCGTACCTATATAGTTACATACAAATTGAGTTAAGTATTTCAATTTTCCATAAAATCATTTGTTTCAATGAATTTTTTAAAATTAAATACCTCAAACAATGTTCATTTTTCATCAAGAAACTCTACTTTGTAAAATCAATTTCAAACTTGGAGTTGGAAAACTTTTGAAAAATTTTCACTTAAGAATGAACCTAAATTTTGTTTATATATTATCTTAAAACAATTGAATTTACTTTGCTAAATTATAATAAAAAATTCTTTTAAAAGTATTTTTGGTAGCACATAACCCCTCCTTTTTTTAACTCATATTTATAATATTGATTGAAAACTATTGTTTATTACTTCGATAAAACTGGACTACTTTTTGGAAATTTCAAAGATCCTATTGCACCACTTTTTCATTTTTATAATTTCCTATTACTTGCAAAACACACTGTCCCCATAATATACCTGCCAATTAATTTCGCATAATAATTTCAACTCGATTTATCACTTAATCAATTGTAAGTAGAGCAAAAAGTAGCACCACCAACAACAACAAACAAAAACAAAAAAACTGAAAATTATTAATAAAAGCCTTTCAACACCCAAATATAAATATATAGCTAGCACCAAGAGCTAAATCAAATTTTGAAGTTTATTCAGGAGCAGGTTTATGAAGTTCACAGTCCTCGATGGCTATATACAACACATAGACAGTACGTTGGGTATACAACAAGACGACAACGATTTGAAAGAAAGATCAACCCAACTCTAGTTATGTATAACAGCTTCGAAGCTGGCTGCTCTATAAGCAAGCAACCTAATTAGCTTAATCTCATTCTATTCAAATTCAATAGCACATTAATCATAAAATTTCAAATGAAAATAGCATAAAAGGCGCCCGCTTGTCATATAGAGCTTAAAAGATAGACTACACATTCAACCAGACGGGGGATAGAGGATAGGGCAGAAGTTTTGAATAAGGTATAGGACAGTAGCCTGTAGCGTAGCATGGAGATGCCTTACAGTTGTTTGATATTCGGTGGTTGATAAATAAATTGATTTATGCTAATATTTTGCAAATTGCTTTTAAATCATTCATTCACAAAAGGTATACAAACGAAGTCTATGACGGGATGGATATTTTTGGTGCGTGAAGTGTAGATACACGATTTCTTGTAGTTTTGTCTATTAACAGGGTGAGTCGTGAAATGGAAAATTTAAAAATTTTTGCCAAAAATAAAAAAAAACATGAACTCTTTTATATGACCGAAAACCTTGAAAAAGGACCAATTTTTTCAGCATTTAGGGTCTCAACTTTAACCCCAAACAAATTTCATAAATTAACTCTTTAATAAGACCGAAAACACTGAAAAAGGACCAATTTTTGCAGCGTTTTGGGTTTCAACTTTAACCCCAAACAAATTTCATAAATGAACTCTTTTATATGATCGAAAACACTAAAAAAGGATCATTTTTTTCAGCGTTTAGGGTCTTAACTTTAATCCCAATTTTTTCAGCATTTGAAGTCTCAACTTTAACCCAAAAAAATTTCATAAATTAACTCTTTTATATGATCGAAAACACTGAAAAAGGACAAATTTTTTCAGCATTTAGGGTCTCAACTTTAACCCCAAAAAAATTTCATAAATTTTTAATTAAACGTCTTTTTCTACCAATTTTGCCAAAAAAACGAAAAATTGGAGGACTTTTTTGTTTTTTTTTGGCAAAATTGGTAGAAAAAGACGTTAAAGTAAAAATTTATAAAAATTTTTCGGGGTTAAAGTTGAGACCCTAAATGCTGAAAAAATTGGTCCTTTTTCAGGCTTTTCGGCTATATCAAAGAGTTCATATTTTATATTTATATTATTTATGACCCACCCTGTAAATCGAAGCATAGAAACATAAATACTTCTCCAAAACGTACAACTTCGATAAATAAAAATCATCATCCTTTAAAATCGTGTATCCTGTTTAACTGAATCGGGAACAACGTTTAAAAGCAATTTCTTTGCAAATAGAAAGAGTGAGTTAGAGGGAGAGAGAAAAAGCGTTTTTTGGTGAAAATCTGAAGTTGTTCCGTTTAGTGAAAAAAATAATTTCCTATGAAAATGGAAAATTATCCTAAAAAGGAGCAAGAATGTACCAAGGACCTCTCCATATAAGCATATACAAACACATTTACATCAAATTTCTTTTTTTTTCTCTTTCTTCTTTTGAAATGAAAATATACATCAATTGAGTATGATTATCATCTGGCTTCTCCTGTTCGTCCTTTAAATTCATTTTATTTGTCGAATATATTGAAATTGAATTTTGTGGCAAAATTTGATTGTCATATGCAAGATAGACAAAGTAAGTTTTGAAGGCGGTTAAAGTCCCTCTTCCCATCTCTGTCTTACTTAAATTGTATGTGTTTTTGTTGCCAAAAAGGAGGATAAATGCAATGTTCGCAAAATGAATTTCAATGAGAGATAGAAAGAGAATTGTGCAATTTAGTTTGATTGTGTTTACTGCACGCAAATAATATTTAAATTTTTGGGGAAACACACACAGCTTTTTGTGTTTGGAAAACATATGGGTTCAGAGAAGTCGTGTGATAGGATTGCTTTCAAAAAAGAAAGGAATCGTGTCTGCTGCTGGTGATATCATCCAGAGATAGAGAGAAAAATTTTAAATTTCATTTGTAACTAAAATTCTCACACAGATAAAAGCATATATTGGCTACACAAAGAAATGAAGATGAATTCGATTGAAAATGTGGTTTACAATGATAAAATTTGTTCGGTTAAAGGATTATATACAGAGATTTAGAATATCCTTTGAGGTTCAGTTTTTGTGTGTTCACACATTAGAATGCTTATTATAACGATTTGGGATAGATAATTCTATTTGGATTTGGGTAGCATATTGGGAAATCCTTTGTGGATCCCTAAAAATTTTGGGATTTAAGATTGTTATAATAGTATTTAAATTGCATTAAAGGTAAGTGAACTGAACATTGATATTACAGATGAAGGTTACAATTTTAAAATATAATCCGATCTAGTTGAAGTCATCACTGATACGACTTTTTGGAACCAATTTTCCATTTCTCATAGGTGTATCTGCCAGTTTCAGGCGGAAAAAATTATTTTTCCTGTTTTTCTTCATCGACAAGGTAAATAATACTATAATTAAGTATTTTAACTGTTAATTTCAATGAAAGCATTTTTCTTACAAAACTAATTTTTGATCAAACAAAAAGTCTCAGGAATGAACCCAAATGATTTGTTAAAACGCTTATAAATGGAGTTTTATTTCTGGTATCGCCAAGATAAAGGTCTTAAAATTTAGGAAAAATTATAAGGGATCAGGTTTTGTAATTCAAGAAGTTGAATCTTAAAAAAAAAAAAAAAACTTAAAATATGGATGCATGAAACAAGGTAAGCATTTTAAGAACCTAAAACGTTTAAAAGGGGAAAATGTGTCGAAGCTGCACTTAGTTGCAATTTTTTTTTTTTTACAGATTCAATTAGGTATAAGTTTTACCTTTAGGAAACATTTTATCACAAAAACACAGAAAGAAAATTATTTTTACGTTTAATTGGAAATGTTGCTTTTTAAATTATCTTTCATTTGAAGGGCTTTTTGTTTACATGAACAAAAAATTTGCAAGATTATGACTGTTTTTATCCAATTCCTACTATATTAAAAGTCAAAATCTTTCCTCATTTCCAGTGCAAAACAGAGCTAACACAAAATACCCACATTTTTTCTTCAGTATTTTCAATGAAAGAAAGCGATTATCATAGTCCCTTAAATCACACTGATTTTCTCATTTTGAAAAAAAAAAAAAAAAATTCAAACAATTCTTGGTTCCAATGCAAAAAAAATACAAAACAAAAATATTTCTTTTTTCTTAGTGCTAAAGAGCGATAAACCAAAATAGTTCTCTTTTTATATCCAAATGTTTCCATGCAAAAGAGCGACAATAGAAAAAATATTTTGTTTTTTTTTATTATTTATTTTATTTAAACAAATTTAATAAAATGCACGACTGGGTCGCACGCACTTGCTCTTGTAGTTCACAGCATCTTTATCTTAAATATCTATTGGAAATTTAAGATTTTGTAGAAAAAAAATCAAAAAAAAAAAAAAAAAATCAAAAGTTTAAAAATTAAATTCAAAAATTTTTTTTTCAAAAATGTTTTTAAAAATATTTTTGTTTAACATTTTATACTTAATGATCTCTGTAAATTTTAAATAAAATAACTAAAGCTTTGATGAAATATATGAACTTAAAAAATATGTCAATTTTTGAAAAACGGCAACGCCATATTTCCGTTCTCCGCATTTTTTGAGAAAAACTAAAAACCCAGTTTTGTTAGAATTGATAAGAGTATTCCACACACCAAATTTGATCGAAATCGTTAGAACCGTTTTCGAGAAATTTGCAATACCTCGAAAACGTTATATGGGAGGAATGCGTTAAAATGGAGATATTAAAAAATTAAAAAAACGGGTCTAGGGAATTACGTAAAAATCATCTGTAAAAAGTTTCAAGCAAATCCATCCATCCGTTTAGGCCCTAGCTCGATGTACAGATGGACGCACAGACGCACACACGCACACACGCACACACGCACAGACCGACGGACGGCATGACGAAAACCACTTTTTTGATCTTCTCCATCATCGTAATGTTGGTTTTGATTAAAACCTCGATTTTTTTTTTCTACACGAAACCAATACTTGCCCTATAGAGCAAGTAAAAAGTACTTACTTAAGCACGGTCGCTAAATTATAATAAAATTTAATTTTATCTTTGGGCTTGAAACTCTGATCACCTGTCAGTGGTCATCAATTTTAAAACTATAAACTAAGTAAGTTATCTTCTCTTAGTAGGATGTTGAATTTTTACGTTTGGATCAGTTTAAAAGTTTTGTCCGCCTAAATTGACTAAATACCCCAATGTGCATGGGCCTGTTGGCAATAAAGAAACGACTTTTTCGATTTGACCATTCATCGATAAGAAGTTTTTTTTAAACGGTTTTAGGAGACCATAGTTTCCAATCCGATCAAACGAAATAGATGATATTAAACTGTTGGAAACAATTAAGAGATACAAAAATTAAAGAGATTTTTAAAGTGACTTTAAAAAATGAATTTTAAAACTCAAATTTTCTATTTTTAAAATCTTACAATAAAAAAAATTTCAACCTATGTGATCCGCTAAATACTATTAAATACTAAATATAAACTTGTTTTCTTTTTTTTATGCCTAAAAACTTGGAAATAAATTTTCCACATTGAATTTATGACATTTTAATTAATAGAAATGCATAAAAAAAGTGATAATGAAGTCAAAATCGTGATTTTGCCTGATTTAGGTGGAAAATTTATTCAAGATTTCAAAAAAACTCCTTAATTTTCTTGTGCAACAAGCGATTTCTGAGATATTGATGATTTAATATAAAAATATCCTTTTCCATACAAAGTGCCATATCTCAGTTAGCGTCGAAGTGTTCGTTACGAACTTAAGAAAAAGAAAATTTAAACTAAATGAACTAGTTTTTTTTTTTGTTATTTAATATGTAGGTTTAAGCGGAACAAGTAGCTTTAATTTTTTTATGTTCTGTAAGATCTCAAAACTAGAAAGTTTCAGATCTCAAAAAATTTTGATTGTTTTTTTATCCATTCATTTTTTCCACTACTGTTTTTCAGTGGTCAAGAGGTTGAGCAGAGCACGTAGCTTGAAACTTTTTTTTAAATTCCAATACGACAATTTTTAAGGGAAATACAGTATCTAACTTGAAAAACCTCAAAATTTTTGGAACACTTTTTTGATCCCTTAATTTTGTCTGCTAGTTTAAATTAATAGTTCTCTTTTCTACTCCTAAGATGTTCGTTAGTGAATTTTTGAAGAAACTGATCAGTTTCAGAAATTTCAACAATTCTCTGATGCATGTTGTTTGGCGAATTTATCGAAAAGATCAACATTTTTCCCAAAGAACAAGGCGGAGAAATTTCTTAAAGAGGCCACTGACTCTAGTGACTAGCTATCATTTTCGAATTCACAGCCACTTGTTACTCCATCTTTGAGTAATAACTACTGCTCAAAGTGTCTTATCTCATAAGCATCACTTTAGAGCCATAGTAGAGTTTTGTAAGAGCGGATTTGACCTAGTAAATTATGTAGCCAAAAATACGACTTGACCATCGGATTAGTCTTGAAGATGAAAGACTGGTTTTCAAGTTCCGAATACAAAAATGAAAGGAAATAACAGATACAACGTTCCATATTTATATTCTGACGCTGAGCTTAGAATGCCGGTATTTGACGATACGTTTGAAGTCAACTGACGGGTATTCTTAATAACGGAATTCAAGAGTTTATTACATTCTTCCAAATGGCTTTAGCACGAATCATTATATACCAGCAGCGATACTATGAATTATACTCTCAGTGACTAAAGACAAATTTATTTTGCAACTTTAACAAAAAGTTTTAAAGTAACCATTAAATATTGAGATGTGTCTTTAAAGAAGAAAAATTCCAATATCTGATAGAAAATTCATTCTACAAAACCAAATACTTTACTTAGTCTCGAATATTTGCAAATTTAAGACAAGTTTATCAAATATTGTCAATTTTAAACGTCATTCAGCAGTTATCTCATATATGTATGTTCCTAATGCCTACCGATATGTATTTTAATAGCCTTCTGTTAGCCAAAGAATTTGAAAACGTCAAAATTGAAATTCTAATTGGGTCTCCTTCCCAATAGGGAAAATCGAAACAAATCAAAAATATTCTAAAATACTCATACTTTCGAGTTAAAATATGACAAGAATGAAAAGTGAAAGTATCTCTATGCCTTCAATTATTTTATTATTTTCTATACTCGTTAAAGGATCGAAAGAGAAATATAAAGACAAAATATATATATCAAAGATGACACCACACTTCCTGTGTGTTCTTCTTCCTTCCATCTAAAATTTTATCTCTCTATAAAATAATTCGATTCATTCTTCCTCATCTTTCCATTTCGAAAAATTGTCGGTATGGCAGCTATTAAAATGTATATAAAATTGAAACTTCTTATAACCATATCGGTTATATGTATGTTGTCAAGTCATATTTTTTTTTTTTTTTGACTAATGGGCTTTAAATGACTTCCTTTAAAAAGAGGAAACTTAATTGTGCCTATTCAAAAGTTTATAATTAATTTAAATTTATATTAATTCAAAAAGACAGAGGCAAAAACTATAATAATAAATTGTTCGCAGTCTGTGTGAGTGTGTGTAAATATGTTTTGGGGGATGCAAAAGGCTACATAGTTACCCGCAAAGAGCCAAAGAGACTCTTTGAAACTTAATTAATCCAATTACGCACTGTTTTGCAATCATCATTGTGTTTGTGTGTGTATGGGGAATCAACGAGCATTAAAAAGTTCTTTTAGAAATAAAGAAAAAAAAATAAGCAAGAAACTTCTCATATGTCTGTCATCGAGCCCTCTCAACACATTTATGCCCCGCACACGTATAATACATCATCTTTTATAGAAAAAAATCCCCTAACTCACATAATCAAAAAAAAAAAACTGACAAAATTGCATCCATATGGTAGAGGTATACTACTAATCAACTCCTCGCCTTTCGCGACTCTATTCTATACCGTGTGGACGTGAAAAACTCATTCCAAGTTTCATCAGGATCCCTTCTGTATAGTTTTGAGCAAAAAAAAAAAAAAACATATAAAACTGCAATTTAATATCCCAAACCCGAGTTCTAGCCTCTATCGGTGTTGCATGGTATGAATATGCTACAAAAATCCACCATACACACATCTGGCCCGAGTGAGAGTATAACCTTTTTTTTTTGTGTCCTCATAGTGGCAAAGAAAAATCACCATGCACCGCAGGAAAAATGAAAATACAAAAACAAAAATTTCAATCCCCCGACGACGATGGAGAGTGCCATAGTTCCGCAGCATTTGAAGGGATGGGATAGCGAAACGACGACGACGACGCGACGAACGCCTGATGAATGAGCAAGGGCAACATCTGCACTGGTTTTCTACACACATCTTTTCATACTTAATTCGGCATCATTTGGTAGGGTTGTCTAGGGCTAATATTCAAGCTTAAATGGAATCACTTGTAAGAGTTAATTTTTGGTGAGAAAGATTTATGCACAACTTATTTGTATGGTAAGGTCAAAAGTCTCCAAAAGTTGTTTTTATATGAATAACTCGTTTACTGTCGCGTTTAAAGAAAAATCGTATTAAAATTTGAAGCTTGGTATTTTTCATAGAAAAAATGATTAATACAAATCTTTCATAGAAGAATAGTTTTGGAGATATTTCGATTTGGAGACTT